>NW_027461952.1:690000-893462 GCF_050947455.1 Rhinoderma darwinii | reverse complement strand
AATCAGTACAGTAACACATGCAGCACTTTACAGTCAGTATAGTAACACATGCGGCACTTTACAGTCAGGATAGTAACACATGCGGCACTTTACAGTCAGCATAGTAACGCACGCTGCACTTTACAGTCAGTATAGTAACACATGCGGCACTTTACAGTCAGTATAGTAACATACGCGGCACTTTACAGTCAGTATAGTAACGCACGCTGCACTTTACAGTCAGTATAGTAACACATGCGGCACTTTACAGTCAGTATAGTAATGCACGCTGCACTTTACAGTCAGTATAGTAACACATGCTGCACTTTACAGTCAGTATAGTAACACATGCAGCACTTTACAGTCAGTATAGTAACGCACGCTGCACTTTACAGTCAGTATAGTAACACATGCTGCTCTTTACAGTCAGTATAATAATGCACGCTGCACTTTACAGTCAGTATAGTAACACACACTGCTCTTTACAGTCAGTACAGTAACACATGCGGCACTTTACAGTCAGTATAGTAACACATGCGGCAATTTACAGTCAGTATAGTAACACATGCGGCACTTTACAGTCAGTATAGTAACGCACGCTGCACTTTACAGTCAGTATAGTAACACATGCGGCTCTTTACAGTCAGTATAGTAACATATGCGGCACTTTACAGTCAGTATAGTAACACATGCGGCACTTTACAGTCAGTATAGTAACACATGCGGCACTTTACAGTCAGTATAGTAACGCACGCTGCACTTTACAGTCAGTATAGTAACGCACGCTGCACTTTACAGTCAGTATAGTAACGCACGCTGCACTTTACCGTCAGTATAGTAACGCACGCTGCACTTTACAGTCAGTATAGTAACACATGCGGCACTTTACAGTCAGTATAGTAACACATGCAGCAATTTACAGTCAGTATAGTAACACATGCGGCACTTTACAGTCAGTATAGTAACACATGCTGCTCTTTACAGTCAGTATAGTAACACATGCGGCACTTTACAGTCAGTATAGTAACGCACGCTGCACTTTACAGTCAGTATAGTAAAGCATGCTGCTCTTTACAGTCAGTATAGTAACACACGCTGCACTTTACAGTCAGTATAGTAACGCACACTTCACTTTACAGTCAGTATAGTAACACATGCGGCACTTTACAGTCAGTATAGTAACACATGCAGCATTTTACAGTCAGTATAGTAACACATGCGGCACTTTACAGTCAGTATAGTAACACATGCTGCTCTTTACAGTCAGTATAGTAACGCATGCTGCACTTTACATTCAGTATAGTAACGCACACTGCACTTTACAGTCAGTATAGTAACACATGCAGCACTTTACAGTCAGTATAGTAACACATGCGGCACTTTACAGTCAGTATAGTAACACATGCGGCACTTTACAGTCAGTATAGTAACACATGCGGCACTTTACAGTCAGTATAGTAACGCACGCTGCACTTTACAGTCAGTATAGTAACACACGCTGCTCTTTACAGTCAGTATAGTAACGCACGCTGCACTTTACAGTCAGTATAGTAACACATGCGGCACTTTACAGTCAGTATAGTAACACATGCTGCACTTTACAGTCAGTATAGTAACACATGCGGCACTTTACAGTCAGTATAGTAACACATGCGGCACTTTACAGTCAGTATAGTAACGCACGCTGCACTTTACAGTCAGTATAGTAACACACGCTGCACTTTAAAGTCAGTATAGTAACACATGCGGCACTTTACAGTCAGTATAGTAACACATGCGGCACTTTACAGTCAGTATAGTAACACATGCTGCACTTTACAGTCAGTATAGTAACACATGCGGCACTTTACAGTCAGTATAGTAACACACGCTGCTCTTTACAGTCAGTATAGTAACACATGCTGCTCTTTACAGTCAGTATAGTAAAGCATGCTGCTCTTTACAGTCAGTATAGTAACACATGCGGCACTTTACAGTCAGTATAGTAACGCACGCTGCACTTTACTGTCAGTATAGTAAAGCATGCTGCTCTTTACAGTCAGTATAGTAACACACGCTGCACTTTACAGTCAGTATAGTAACGCACGCTGCACTTTACAGTCAGTATAGTAACACATGCGGCACTTTACAGTCAGTATAGTAACACATGCGGCACTTTACAGTCAGTATAGTAACACATGCGGCACTTTACAGTCAGTATAGTAACACATGCGGCACTTTACAGTCAGTATAGTAACACATGCGGCACTTTACAGTCAGTATAGTAACACATGCGGCACTTTACAGTCAGTATAGTAACACATGCGGCACTTTACAGTCAGTATAGTAACACATCCGGCACTTTACAGTCAGTATAGTAACACATGCGGCACTTTACAGTCAGTATAGTAATGCACGCTGCACATTACAGTCAGTATAGTAACGCACGCTGCACTTTACAGTCAGTATAGTAACGCATGCGGCACTTTACAGTCAGTATAGTAACACATGCGGCACTTTACAGTCAGTATAGTAACACATGCGGCACTTTACAGTCAGTATAGTAACACATGCTGCTCTTTACAGTCAGTATAGTAAAGCATGCTGCTCTTTACAGTCAGTATAGTAAAGCATGCTGCTCTTTACAGTCAGTATAGTAACACACGCTGCACTTTACAGTCAGTATAGTAATGCACGCTGCACTTTACAGTCATTTTAGTAACACATGCGGCACTTTACAGTCAGTATAGTAACACATGCGGCACTTTACAGTCAGTATAGTAACACATGCGGCACTTTACAGTCAGTATAGTAACACATGCGGCACTTTACAGTCAGTATAGTAATGCACGCTGCACTTTACAGTCAGTATAGTAACGCACGCTGCACTTTACAGTCAGTATAGTAAAGCATGCTGCTCTTTACAGTCAGTATAGTAACACACGCTGCACTTTACAGTCAGTATAGTAACGCACGCTGCACTTTACAGTCAGTATAGTAACACATGCGGCACTTTACAGTCAGTATAGTAACACATGCAGCACTTTACAGTCAGTATAGTAACACATGCGGCACTTTACAGTCAGTATAGTAATGCACGCTGCACTTTACAGTCAGTATAGTAACACATGCGGCACTTTACAGTCAGTATAGTAACACATGCGGCACTTTACAGTCAGTATAGTAACACATGCGGCACTTTACAGTCAGTATAGTAACACATGCTGCTCTTTACAGTCAGTATAGTAAAGCATGCTGCTCTTTACAGTCAGTATAGTAACACACGCTGCACTTTACAGTCAGTATAGTAACACATGCTGCACTTTACAGTCAGTATAGTAACACATGCGGCACTTTACAGTCAGTATAGTAACACATGCGGCACTTTACAGTCAGTATAGTAACACATGCGGCACTTTACAGTCAGTATAGTAATGCACGCTGCACTTTACAGCCAGTATAGTAACACATGCGGCACTTTACAGTCAGTATAGTAACATATGCTGCACTTTACAGTCAGTATAGTAATGCACGCTGCACTTTACAGTCAGTACAGTAACACATGCGGCACTTTACAGTCAGTACAGTAACACATGCGGCACTTTACAGTCAGTATAGTAACACATGCGGCACTTTACAGTCAGTATAGTAACACATGCGGCACTTTACAGTCAGTATAGTAACGCACGCTGCACTTTACAGTCAGTATAGTAACACATGCGGCACTTTACAGTCAGTATAGTAACATATGCGGCACTTTACAATCAGTATAGTAACGCACGCTGCACTTTACAGTCAGTATAGTAACGCACGCTGCACTTTACAGTCAGTATAGTAACGCACGCTGCACTTTACAGTCAGTATAGTAACACATGCGGCACTTTACAGTCAGTATAGTAACACATGCAGCATTTTACAGTCAGTATAGTAACACATGCGGCACTTTACAGTCAGTATAGTAACACATGCTGCTCTTTACAGTCAGTATAGTAACGCACGCTGCACTTTACAGTCAGTATAGTAACACATGCAGCACTTTACAGTCAGTATAGTAACACATGCGGCACTTTACAGTCAGTATAGTAACACATGCGGCACTTTACAGTCAGTATAGTAACACATGCGGCACTTTACAGTCAGTATAGTAACGCACGCTGCACTTTACAGTCAGTATAGTAACACACGCTGCTCTTTACAGTCAGTATAGTAACGCACGCTGCACTTTACAGTCAGTATAGTAACACATGCTGCTCTTTACAGTCAGTATAGTAACGCACTCTGCACTTTACAGTCAGTATAGTAACACACGCTGCTCTTTACAGTCAGTACAGTAACACATGCGGCACTTTACAGTCAGTATAGTAACACATGCGGCAATTTACAGTCAGTATAGTAACACATGCGGCACTTTACAGTCAGTATAGTAACGCACGCTGCACTTTACAGTCAGTATAGTAACACATGCGGCTCTTTACAGTCAGTATAGTAACATATGCGGCACTTTACAGTCAGTATAGTAACGCACGCTGCACTTTACAGTCAGTATAGTAACGCACGCTGCACTTTACAGTCAGTATAGTAACGCACGCTGCACTTTACCGTCAGTATAGTAACGCACGCTGCACTTTACAGTCAGTATAGTAACACATGCGGCACTTTACAGTCAGTATAGTAACACATGCAGCAATTTACAGTCAGTATAGTAACACATGCGGCACTTTACAGTCAGTATAGTAACACATGCTGCTCTTTACAGTCAGTATAGTAACACATGCGGCACTTTACAGTCAGTATAGTAACGCACGCTGCACTTTACAGTCAGTATAGTAAAGCATGCTGCTCTTTACAGTCAGTATAGTAACACACGCTGCACTTTACAGTCAGTATAGTAACGCACACTGCACTTTACAGTCAGTATAGTAACACATGCGGCACTTTACAGTCAGTATAGTAACACATGTGGCACTTTACAGTCAGTATAGTAACACACGCGGCACTTTACAGTCAGTATAGTAACACATGCTGCTCTTTACAGTCAGTATAGTAACGCACGCTGCACTTTACATTCAGTATAGTAACGCACACTTCACTTTACAGTCAGTATAGTAACACATGCAGCACTTTACAGTCAGTATAGTAACACATGCGGCACTTTACAGTCAGTATAGTAACACATGCGGCACTTTACATTCAGTATAGTAACGCACGCTGCACTTTACAGTCAGTATGGTAACACATACTGCACTTTACAGTCAGTATAGTAACACATGCGGCACTTTACAGACAGTATAGTAACGCACGCTGCACTTTACAGTCAGTATAGTAACACATGCTGCACTTTACAGTCCGTATAGTAACACATGCGGCACTTTACAGTCAGTATAGTAACACATGCGGCACTTTACAGTCAGTATAGTAACGCACGCTGCACTTTACAGTCAGTATAGTAACACATGCTGCACTTTACAGTCAGTATAGTAACACATGCTGCACTTTACAGTCAGTATAGTAACACATGCTGCACTTTACAATCAGTACAGTAACACATGCAGCACTTTACAGTCAGTATAGTAACACATGCGGCACTTTACAGTCAGCATAGTAACGCACGCTGCACTTTACAGTCAGTATAGTAACACATGCGGCACTTTACAGTCAGTATAGTAACACACGCTGCACTTTACAGTCAGTATAGTAACACACGCTGCACTTTACAGTCAGTATAGTAACATACGCGGCACTTTACAGTCAGTATAGTAATGCACGCTGCACTTTACAGTCAGTATAGTAACACATGCAGCACTTTACAGTCAGTATAGTAACGCACGCTGCACTTTACAGTCAGTATAGTAACACATGCTGCTCTTTAGAGTCAGTATAATAATGCACGCTGCACTTTACAGTCAGTATAGTAACACATGCTGCACTTTACAGTCAGTACAGTAACACATGCGGCACTTTACAGTAAGTACAGTAACACATGCGGCACTTTACAGTCAGTATAGTAACACATGCGGCACTTTACAGTCAGTATAGTAACACATGCGGCACTTTACAGTCAGTATAGTAACGCACGCTGCACTTTACAGTCAGTATAGTAACACATGCGGCACTTTACAGTCAGTATAGTAACATATGCGGCACTTTACAGTCAGTATAGTAACGCACGCTGCACTTTACAGTCAGTATAGTAACGCACGCTGCACTTTACAGTCAGTATAGTAACGCATGCGGCACTTTACATTCAGTATAGTAACGCACGCTGCACTTTACAGTCAGTATGGTAACACATGCTGCACTTTACAGTCAGTATAGTAACACATGCGGCACTTTACAGTCAGTATAGTAACGCACGCTGCACTTTACAGTCAGTATAGTAACACATGCTGCACTTTACAGTCCGTATAGTAACACATGCGGCACTTTACAGTCAGTATAGTAACACATGCGGCACTTTACAGTCAGTATAGTAACGCACGCTGCACTTTACAGTCAGTATAGTAACACATGCTGCACTTTACAGTCAGTATAGTAACACATGCTGCACTTTACAGTCAGTATAGTAACACATGCTGCACTTTACAATCAGTACAGTAACACATGCAGCACTTTACAGTCAGTATAGTAACACATGCGGCACTTTACAGTCAGTATAGTAACACATGCGGCACTTTACAGTCAGCATAGTAACGCACGCTGCACTTTACAGTCAGTATAGTAACACATGCGGCACTTTACAGTCAGTATAGTAACATACGCGGCACTTTACAGTCAGTATAGTAACGCACGCTGCACTTTACAGTCAGTATAGTAACACATGCGGCACTTTACAGTCAGTATAGTAATGCACGCTGCACTTTACAGTCAGTATAGTAACACATGCTGCACTTTACAGTCAGTATAGTAACACATGCGGCACTTTACAGTCAGTATAGTAACGCACGCTGCACTTTACAGTCAGTATAGTAACACATGCTGCTCTCTAGAGTCAGTATAATAATGCATGCTGCACTTTACAGTCAGTATAGTAACACATGCTGCACTTTACAGTCAGTACAGTAACACATGCGGCACTTTACAGTCAGTACAGTAACACATGCGGCACTTTACAGTCAGTATAGTAACACATGCGGCACTTTACAGTCAGTATAGTAACACATGCGGCACTTTACAGTCAGTATAGTAACGCACGCTGCACTCTACAGTCAGTATAGTAACACATGCGGCACTTTACAGTCAGTATAGTAACATATGCGGCACTTTACAGTCAGTATAGTAACACATGCGGCACTTTACAGTCAGTATAGTAACACATGCGGCACTTTACAGTCAGTATAGTAACGCACGCTGCACTTTACAGTCAGTATAGTAACACATGCAGCACTTTACAGTCAGTATAGTAACACATGCAGCATTTTACAGTCAGTATAGTAACACACGCTGAACTTTACAGTCAGTATAGTAACACATGCTGCTCTTTACAGTCAGTATAGTAACGCACGCTGCACTTTACATTCAGTATAGTAACGCACACTGCACTTTACAGTCAGTATAGTAACACATGCGGCACTTTACATTCAGTATAGTAACACATGCGGCACTTTACAGTCAGTATAGTAACATACGCTGCACTTTACAGTCAGTATAGTAACGCACGCTGCACTTTACAGTCAGTATAGTAACGCACGCTGCACTTTACAGTCAGTATAGTAACGCACGCTGCACTTTACAGTCAGTATAGTAACACACGCTGCACTTTACAGTCAGTATAGTAACACACGCTGCTCTTTACAGTCAGTACAGTAACACATGCGGCACTTTACAGTCAGTATAGTAACACATGCAGCAATTTACAGTCAGTATAGTAACACATGCGGCACTTTACAGTCAGTATAGTAACGCACGCTGCACTTTACAGTCAGTATAGTAACACATGCGGCTCTTTACAGTCAGTATAGTAACATATGCGGCACTTTACAGTCAGTATAGTAACACATGCAGCACTTTACAGTCAGTATAGTCACACATGCGGCACTTTACAGTCAGTATAGTAACGCACGCTGCACTTTACAGTCAGTATAGTAACACATGCGGCACTTTACAGTCAGTATAGTAACACATGCAGCACTTTACAGTCAGTATAGTAACACATGCGGCACTTTACAGTCAGTATAGTAACACATGCTGCTCTTTACAGTCAGTATAGTAACACATGCGGCACTTTACAGTCAGTATAGTAACGCACGCTGCACTTTACAGTCAGTATAGTAAAGCATGCTGCTCTTTACAGTCAGTATAGTAACACACGCTGCACTTTACAGTCAGTATAGTAACGCACACTGCACTTTACAGTCAGTATAGTAACACATGCGGCACTTTACAGTCAGTATAGTAACACATGCGGCACTTTACAGTCAGTATAGTAACACATGCGGCACTTTACAGTCAGTATAGTAACACATGCGGCACTTTACAGTCAGTATAGTAACCCATGCGGCACTTTACAGTCAGTATAGTAACACATGCAGCACTTTACAGTCAGTATAGTAATGCACGCTGCACTTTACAGTCAGTATAGTAACACATGCGGCACTTTACAGTCAGTATAGAAACACATGCGGCACTTTACAGTCAGTATAGTAACACATGCAGCACTTTACAGTCAGTATAGTAACACATGCTGCTCTTTACAGTCAGTATAGTAAAGCATGCTGCTCTTTACAGTCAGTATAGTAACACACGCTGCACTTTACAGTCAGAATAGTAACGCACGCTGCACTTTACAGTCAGTATAGTAACACATGCGGCACTTTACAGTCAGTATAGTAACACATGCGGCACTTTACAGTCAGTATAGTAACGCATGCTGCACTTTACAGCCAGTATAGTAACACATGCTGCACTTTACAGTCAGTATAGTAATGCCTGCTGCACTTTACAGTCAGTATAGTAACGCCTGCTGCACTTTACAGTCAGTATAGTAACACATGCGGCACTTTACAGTCAGTATAGTAACACCTGATGCACTTTACAGTCAGTATAGTAACACATGCGGCACTTTACAGTCAGTATAGTAACACATGTCAGTATAGTAACGCACAATGCACTTTACAGTCAGTATAGTAACACATGCTGTACTTTACAGTCAGTATAGTAACACATGCTGCACTTTACAGTCAGTATAGTAACATATGCTGCACTTTACAGTCAGTATAGTAACGCCTGCTGCACTTTACAGTCAGTATAGTAACACATGCTGCACTTTACAGTCAGTATAGTAACACCTGATGCACTTTACAGTCAGTATAGTAACACATGCGGCACTTTACAGTCAGTATAGTAACACATGTCAGTATAGTAACGCACGCTGCACTTTACAGTCAGTATAGTAACACATGCTGCACTTTACAGTCAGTATAGTAACGCACGCTGCACTTTACAGTCAGTATAGTAACAAATGCTGCACTTTACAGTCAGTATAGTAACACATGCGGCACTTTACAGTCAGTATAGTAACACATGCTGCTCTTTACAGTCAGTATAGTAACGCACGCTGCTCTTTACAGTCAGTATAGTAATGCACGCTGCACTTTACAGTCAGTATAGTAACACACGCTGCACTTTACAGTCAGTATAGTAATGTACGCTGCACTTTACAGTCAGTATAGTAACGCACGCTGCACTTTACAGTCAGTATGGTAACACATGCTGCACTTTACAGTCAGTATAGTAACACATGCTGCACTTTACAATCAGTACAGTAACACATGCAGCACTTTACAGTCAGTATAGTAACACATGCGGCACTTTACAGTCAGGATAGTAACACATGCGGCACTTTACAGTCAGCATAGTAACGCACGCTGCACTTTACAGTCAGTATAGTAACACATGCGGCACTTTACAGTCAGTATAGTAACATACGCGGCACTTTACAGTCAGTATAGTAACGCACGCTGCACTTTACAGTCAGTATAGTAACACATGCGGCACTTTACAGTCAGTATAGTAATGCACGCTGCACTTTACAGTCAGTATAGTAACACATGCTGCACTTTACAGTCAGTATAGTAACACATGCGGCACTTTACAGTCAGTATAGTAACGCACGCTGCACTTTACAGTCAGTATAGTAACACATGCTGCTCTTTACAGTCAGTATAATAATGCACGCTGCACTTTACAGTCAGTATAGTAACACATGCTGCACTTTACAGTCAGTACAGTAACACATGCAGCACTTTACAGTCAGTATAGTAACACATGCGGCACTTTACAGTCAGTATAGTAACACATGCGGCACTTTACAGTCAGTATAGTAATGCACGCTGCACTTTACAGTCAGTATAGTAACACATGTGGCACTTTACAGTCAGTATAGAAACACATGCGGCACTTTACAGTCAGTATAGTAACACATGCAGCACTTTACAGTCAGTATAGTAACACATGCTGCTCTTTACAGTCAGTATAGTAAAGCATGCTGCTCTTTACAGTCAGTATAGTAACACATGCTGCTCTTTACAGTCAGTATAGTAACACACGCTGCACTTTACAGTCAGAATAGTAACGCACGCTGCACTTTAGAGTCAGTATAGTAACACATGCGGCACTTTACAGTCAGTATAGTAACACATGCGGCACTTTACAGTCAGTATAGTAACACATGCGGCACTTTACAGTCAGTATAGTAACACCTGATGCACTTTACAGTCAGTATAGTAACACATGCGGCACTTTACAGTCAGTATAGTAACACATGTCAGTATAGTAACGCACAATGCACTTTACAGTCAGTATAGTAACACATGCTGCACTTTACAGTCAGTATAGTAACACATGCTGCACTTTACAGTCAGTATAGTAACATATGCTGCACTTTACAGTCAGTATAGTAACGCACGCTGCACTTTACAGTCAGTATAGTAATGCACGCTGCACTTTACAGTCAGTATAGTAACACATGCTGCACTTTACAGTCAGTATAGTAACACCTGATGCACTTTACAGTCAGTATAGTAACACATGCGGCACTTTACAGTCAGTATAGTAACACATGCGGCACTTTACATTCAGTATAGTAACACATGCGGCACTTTACAGTCAGTATAGTAACATACGCTGCACTTTACAGTCAGTATAGTAACGCACGCTGCACTTTACAGTCAGTATAGTAACGCACGCTGCACTTTACAGTCAGTATAGTAACGCACGCTGCACTTTACAGTCAGTATAGTAACACACGCTGCACTTTACAGTCAGTATAGTAACACACGCTGCTCTTTACAGTCAGTACAGTAACACATGCGGCACTTTACAGTCAGTATAGTAACACATGCAGCAATTTACAGTCAGTATAGTAACACATGCGGCACTTTACAGTCAGTATAGTAACGCACGCTGCACTTTACAGTCAGTATAGTAACACATGCGGCTCTTTACAGTCAGTATAGTAACATATGCGGCACTTTACAGTCAGTATAGTAACACATGCAGCACTTTACAGTCAGTATAGTCACACATGCGGCACTTTACAGTCAGTATAGTAACGCACGCTGCACTTTACAGTCAGTATAGTAACACATGCGGCACTTTACAGTCAGTATAGTAACACATGCAGCACTTTACAGTCAGTATAGTAACACATGCGGCACTTTACAGTCAGTATAGTAACACATGCTGCTCTTTACAGTCAGTATAGTAACACATGCGGCACTTTACAGTCAGTATAGTAACGCACGCTGCACTTTACAGTCAGTATAGTAAAGCATGCTGCTCTTTACAGTCAGTATAGTAACACACGCTGCACTTTACAGTCAGTATAGTAACGCACACTGCACTTTACAGTCAGTATAGTAACACATGCGGCACTTTACAGTCAGTATAGTAACACATGCGGCACTTTACAGTCAGTATAGTAACACATGCGGCACTTTACAGTCAGTATAGTAACACATGCGGCACTTTACAGTCAGTATAGTAACCCATGCGGCACTTTACAGTCAGTATAGTAACACATGCAGCACTTTACAGTCAGTATAGTAATGCACGCTGCACTTTACAGTCAGTATAGTAACACATGCGGCACTTTACAGTCAGTATAGAAACACATGCGGCACTTTACAGTCAGTATAGTAACACATGCAGCACTTTACAGTCAGTATAGTAACACATGCTGCTCTTTACAGTCAGTATAGTAAAGCATGCTGCTCTTTACAGTCAGTATAGTAACACACGCTGCACTTTACAGTCAGAATAGTAACGCACGCTGCACTTTACAGTCAGTATAGTAACACATGCGGCACTTTACAGTCAGTATAGTAACACATGCGGCACTTTACAGTCAGTATAGTAACGCATGCTGCACTTTACAGCCAGTATAGTAACACATGCTGCACTTTACAGTCAGTATAGTAATGCCTGCTGCACTTTACAGTCAGTATAGTAACGCCTGCTGCACTTTACAGTCAGTATAGTAACACATGCGGCACTTTACAGTCAGTATAGTAACACCTGATGCACTTTACAGTCAGTATAGTAACACATGCGGCACTTTACAGTCAGTATAGTAACACATGTCAGTATAGTAACGCACAATGCACTTTACAGTCAGTATAGTAACACATGCTGTACTTTACAGTCAGTATAGTAACACATGCTGCACTTTACAGTCAGTATAGTAACATATGCTGCACTTTACAGTCAGTATAGTAACGCCTGCTGCACTTTACAGTCAGTATAGTAACACATGCTGCACTTTACAGTCAGTATAGTAACACCTGATGCACTTTACAGTCAGTATAGTAACACATGCGGCACTTTACAGTCAGTATAGTAACACATGTCAGTATAGTAACGCACGCTGCACTTTACAGTCAGTATAGTAACACATGCTGCACTTTACAGTCAGTATAGTAACGCACGCTGCACTTTACAGTCAGTATAGTAACAAATGCTGCACTTTACAGTCAGTATAGTAACACATGCGGCACTTTACAGTCAGTATAGTAACACATGCTGCTCTTTACAGTCAGTATAGTAACGCACGCTGCTCTTTACAGTCAGTATAGTAATGCACGCTGCACTTTACAGTCAGTATAGTAACACACGCTGCACTTTACAGTCAGTATAGTAATGTACGCTGCACTTTACAGTCAGTATAGTAACGCACGCTGCACTTTACAGTCAGTATGGTAACACATGCTGCACTTTACAGTCAGTATAGTAACACATGCTGCACTTTACAATCAGTACAGTAACACATGCAGCACTTTACAGTCAGTATAGTAACACATGCGGCACTTTACAGTCAGGATAGTAACACATGCGGCACTTTACAGTCAGCATAGTAACGCACGCTGCACTTTACAGTCAGTATAGTAACACATGCGGCACTTTACAGTCAGTATAGTAACATACGCGGCACTTTACAGTCAGTATAGTAACGCACGCTGCACTTTACAGTCAGTATAGTAACACATGCGGCACTTTACAGTCAGTATAGTAATGCACGCTGCACTTTACAGTCAGTATAGTAACACATGCTGCACTTTACAGTCAGTATAGTAACACATGCGGCACTTTACAGTCAGTATAGTAACGCACGCTGCACTTTACAGTCAGTATAGTAACACATGCTGCTCTTTACAGTCAGTATAATAATGCACGCTGCACTTTACAGTCAGTATAGTAACACATGCTGCACTTTACAGTCAGTACAGTAACACATGCAGCACTTTACAGTCAGTATAGTAACACATGCGGCACTTTACAGTCAGTATAGTAACACATGCGGCACTTTACAGTCAGTATAGTAATGCACGCTGCACTTTACAGTCAGTATAGTAACACATGTGGCACTTTACAGTCAGTATAGAAACACATGCGGCACTTTACAGTCAGTATAGTAACACATGCAGCACTTTACAGTCAGTATAGTAACACATGCTGCTCTTTACAGTCAGTATAGTAAAGCATGCTGCTCTTTACAGTCAGTATAGTAACACATGCTGCTCTTTACAGTCAGTATAGTAACACACGCTGCACTTTACAGTCAGAATAGTAACGCACGCTGCACTTTAGAGTCAGTATAGTAACACATGCGGCACTTTACAGTCAGTATAGTAACACATGCGGCACTTTACAGTCAGTATAGTAACACATGCGGCACTTTACAGTCAGTATAGTAACACCTGATGCACTTTACAGTCAGTATAGTAACACATGCGGCACTTTACAGTCAGTATAGTAACACATGTCAGTATAGTAACGCACAATGCACTTTACAGTCAGTATAGTAACACATGCTGCACTTTACAGTCAGTATAGTAACACATGCTGCACTTTACAGTCAGTATAGTAACATATGCTGCACTTTACAGTCAGTATAGTAACGCACGCTGCACTTTACAGTCAGTATAGTAATGCACGCTGCACTTTACAGTCAGTATAGTAACACATGCTGCACTTTACAGTCAGTATAGTAACACCTGATGCACTTTACAGTCAGTATAGTAACACATGCGGCACTTTACAGTCAGTATAGTAACACATGTCAGTATAGTAACGCACGCTGCACTTTACAGTCAGTATAGTAACACATGCTGCACTTTACAGTCAGTATAGTAACGCACGCTGCAATTTTCAGTCAGTATAGTAACAAATGCTGCACTTTACAGTCAGTATAGTAACACATGCGGCACTTTACAGTCAGTATAGTAACACATGCTGCTCTTTACAGTCAGTATAGTAACGCACGCTGCTCTTTACAGTCAGTATAGTAATGCACGCTGCACTTTACAGTCAGTATAGTAACACACGCTGCACTTTACAGTCAGTATAGTAATGTACGCTGCACTTTACAGTCAGTATAGTAACGCACGCTGCACTTTACAGTCAGTATGGTAACACATGCTGCACTTTACAGTCAGTATAGTAACACATGCGGCACTTTACAGTCAGTATAGTAACGCACGCTGCACTTTACAGTCAGTATAGTAACACATGCTGCACTTTACAGTCAGTATAGTAACACATGCGGCACTTTACAGTCAGTATAGTAACACATGCGGCACTTTACAGTCAGTATAGTAACGCACGCTGCACTTTACAGTCAGTATAGTAACACATGCTGCACTTTACAGTCAGTATAGTAACACATGCTGCACTTTACAGTCAGTATAGTAACACATGCTGCACTTTACAATCAGTACAGTAACACATGCAGCACTTTACAGTCAGTATAGTAACACATGCGGCACTTTACAGTCAGGATAGTAACACATGCGGCACTTTACAGTCAGCATAGTAACGCACGCTGCACTTTACAGTCAGTATAGTAACACATGCGGCACTTTACAGTCAGTATAGTAACATACGCGGCACTTTACAGTCAGTATAGTAACGCACGCTGCACTTTACAGTCAGTATAGTAACACATGCGGCACTTTACAGTCAGTATAGTAATGCACGCTGCACTTTACAGTCAGTATAGTAACACATGCTGCACTTTACAGTCAGTATAGTAACACATGCGGCACTTTACAGTCAGTATAGTAACGCACGCTGCACTTTACAGTCAGTATAGTAACACATGCTGCTCTTACAGTCAGTATAATAATGCACGCTGCACTTTACAGTCAGTATAGTAACACACGCGGCACTTTACAGTCAGTATAGTAACACATGCTGCTCTTACAGTCAGTATAGTAATGCACGCTGCACTTTACAGTCAGTATAGTAACACACGCTGCACTTTACAGTCAGTATAGTAACACATGCGGCACTTTACAGTCAGTATAGTAACACATGCTGCACTTTACAGTCAGTACAGTAACACATGCGGCACTTTACAGTCAGTATAGTAACACATGCGGCACTTTACAGTCAGTATAGTAACGAATGCGGCACTTTACAGTCAGTATAGTAACGCACGCTGCACTTTACAGTCAGTATAGTAACACATGCGGCACTTTACAGTCAGTATAGTAACATATGCGGCACTTTACAGTCAGTATAGTAACGCACGCTGCACTTTACAGTCAGTATAGTAACGCATGCTGCACTTTACAGTCAGTATAGTAACGCACGCTGCACTTTACATTCAGTATAGTAACGCACACTTCACTTTACAGTCAGTATAGTAACACATGCGGCACTTTACAGTCAGTATAGTAACACATGCAGCATTTTACAGTCAGTATAGTAACACATGCGGCACTTTACAGTCAGTATAGTAACACATGCTGCTCTTTACAGTCAGTATAGTAATGCATGCTGCACTTTACATTCAGTATAGTAACGCACACTGCACTTTACAGTCAGTATAGTAACACATGCAGCACTTTACAGTCAGTATAGTAACACATGCGGCACTTTACAGTCAGTATAGTAACACATGCGGCACTTTACAGTCAGTATAGTAACACATGCGGCACTTTACAGTCAGTATAGTAACGCACGCTGCACTTTACAGTCAGTATAGTAACGCACGCTGCACTTTACAGTCAGTCTAGTAACGCACGCTACACATTACAATCAGTATAGTAACACATGCGGCACTTTACAGTCAGTATAGTAACACATGCAGCACTTTACAGTAGGTATAGTAACACATGCTGCACTTTACAGTCAGTACAGTAACACATGCGGCACTTTACAGTCAGTATAGTAATACATGCGGCACTTTACAGTCAGTATAGTAACACACGCGGCACTTTACAGTCAGTATAGTAACAAACGCTGCACTTTACAGTCAGTATAGTAACACATGCGGCACTTTACAGTCAGTATAGTAACATACGCGGCACTTTACAGTCAGTATAGTAACGCACGCTGCACTTTACAGTCAGTATAGTAACACATGCGGCACTTTACAGTCAGTATAGTAACACATGCTGCACTTTACAGTCAGTATAGTAACACATGCGGCACTTTACAGTCAGTATAGTAACACATGCGGCACTTTACAGTCAGTATAGTAACGCACGCTGCACTTTACAGTCAGTATAGTAACACATGCTGCACTTTAAAGTCAGTATAGTAACACATGCGGCACTTTACAGTCAGTATAGTAACACATGCGGCACTTTACAGTCAGTATAGTAACACATGCTGCACTTTACAGTCAGTATAGTAACACATGCGGCACTTTACAGTCAGTATAGTAACACACGCTGCTCTTTACAGTCAGTATAGTAACACATGCTGCTCTTTACAGTCAGTATAGTAAAGCATGCTGCTCTTTACAGTCAGTATAGTAACACATGCGGCACTTTACAGTCAGTATAGTAACGCACGCTGCACTTTACTGTCAGTATAGTAAAGCATGCTGCTCTTTACAGTCAGTATAGTAACACACGCTGCACTTTACAGTCAGTATAGTAACGCACGCTGCACTTTACAGTCAGTATAGTAACACATGCGGCACTTTACAGTCAGTATAGTAACACATGCGGCACTTTACAGTCAGTATAGTAACACATGCGGCACTTTACAGTCAGTATAGTAACACATGCGGCACTTTACAGTCAGTATAGTAACACATGCGGCACTTTACAGTCAGTATAGTAACACATGCGGCACTTTACAGTCAGTATAGTAACACATGCGGCACTTTACAGTCAGTATAGTAACACATGCGGCACTTTACAGTCAGTATAGTAACACATCCGGCACTTTACAGTCAGTATAGTAACACATGCGGCACTTTACAGTCAGTATAGTAATGCACGCTGCACATTACAGTCAGTATAGTAACGCACGCTGCACTTTACAGTCAGTATAGTAACGCATGCGGCACTTTACAGTCAGTATAGTAACACATGCGGCACTTTACAGTCAGTATAGTAACACATGCGGCACTTTACAGTCAGTATAGTAACACATGCTGCTCTTTACAGTCAGTATAGTAAAGCATGCTGCTCTTTACAGTCAGTATAGTAAAGCATGCTGCTCTTTACAGTCAGTATAGTAACACACGCTGCACTTTACAGTCAGTATAGTAATGCACGCTGCACTTTACAGTCAGTATAGTAACACATGCGGCACTTTACAGTCAGTATAGTAACACATGCGGCACTTTACAGTCAGTATAGTAACACATGCGGCACTTTACAGTCAGTATAGTAACACATGCGGCACTTTACAGTCAGTATAGTAATGCACGCTGCACTTTACAGTCAGTATAGTAACGCACGCTGCACTTTACAGTCAGTATAGTAAAGCATGCTGCTCTTTACAGTCAGTATAGTAACACACGCTGCACTTTACAGTCAGTATAGTAACGCACGCTGCACTTTACAGTCAGTATAGTAACACATGCGGCACTTTACAGTCAGTATAGTAACACATGCGGCACTTTACAGTCAGTATAGTAACACATGCGGCACTTTACAGTCAGTATAGTAACACATGCGGCACTTTACAGTCAGTATAGTAACGCACGCTGCACTTTACTGTCAGTATAGTAAAGCATGCTGCTCTTTACAGTCAGTATAGTAACACACGCTGCACTTTACAGTCAGTATAGTAACGCACGCTGCACTTTACAGTCAGTATAGTAACACATGCGGCACTTTACAGTCAGTATAGTAACACATGCGGCACTTTACAGTCAGTATAGTAACACATGCGGCACTTTACAGTCAGTATAGTAACACATGCGGCACTTTACAGTCAGTATAGTAACACATGCGGCACTTTACAGTCAGTATAGTAACACATGCGGCACTTTACAGTCAGTATAGTAACACATGCGGCACTTTACAGTCAGTATAGTAACACATCCGGCACTTTACAGTCAGTATAGTAACACATGCGGCACTTTACAGTCAGTATAGTAATGCACGCTGCACATTACAGTCAGTATAGTAACGCACGCTGCACTTTACAGTCAGTATAGTAACGCATGCGGCACTTTACAGTCAGTATAGTAACACATGCGGCACTTTACAGTCAGTATAGTAACACATGCGGCACTTTACAGTCAGTATAGTAACACATGCTGCTCTTTACAGTCAGTATAGTAAAGCATGCTGCTCTTTACAGTCAGTATAGTAAAGCATGCTGCTCTTTACAGTCAGTATAGTAACACACGCTGCACTTTACAGTCAGTATAGTAATGCACGCTGCACTTTACAGTCAGTATAGTAACACATGCGGCACTTTACAGTCAGTATAGTAACACATGCGGCACTTTACAGTCAGTATAGTAACACATGCGGCACTTTACAGTCAGTATAGTAACACATGCGGCACTTTACAGTCAGTATAGTAATGCACGCTGCACTTTACAGTCAGTATAGTAACGCACGCTGCACTTTACAGTCAGTATAGTAAAGCATGCTGCTCTTTACAGTCAGTATAGTAACACACGCTGCACTTTACAGTCAGTATAGTAACGCACGCTGCACTTTACAGTCAGTATAGTAACACATGCGGCACTTTACAGTCAGTATAGTAACACATGCGGCACTTTACAGTCAGTATAGTAACACATGCGGCACTTTACAGTCAGTATAGTAATGCACGCTGCACTTTACAGTCAGTATAGTAACACATGCGGCACTTTACAGTCAGTATAGTAACACATGCGGCACTTTACAGTCAGTATAGTAATGCACGCTGCACTTTACAGTCAGTATAGTAAAGCATGCTGCTCTTTACAGTCAGTATAGTAACACACGCTGCACTTTACAGTCAGTATAGTAACACATGCTGCACTTTACAGTCAGTATAGTAACACATGCGGCACTTTACAGTCAGTATAGTAACACATGCGGCACTTTACAGTCAGTATAGTAACACATGCGGCACTTTACAGTCAGTATAGTAATGCACGCTGCACTTTACAGCCAGTATAGTAACACATGCGGCACTTTACAGTCAGTATAGTAACATATGCTGCACTTTACAGTCAGTATAGTAATGCACGCTGCACTTTACAGTCAGTACAGTAACACATGCAGCACTTTACAGTCAGTACAGTAACACATGCGGCACTTTACAGTCAGTATAGTAACACATGCGGCACTTTACAGTCAGTATAGTAACGCACGCTGCACTTTACAGTCAGTATAGTAACATATGCGGCACTTTACAGTCAGTATAGTAACGCACGCTGCACTTTACAGTCAGTATAGTAACGCACGCTGCACTTTACAGTCAGTATAATAACGCACGCTGCACTTTACAGTCAGTATAGTAACACATGCGGCACTTTACAGTCAGTATAGTAACACATGCAGCATTTTACAGTCAGTATAGTAACACATGCGGCACTTTACAGTCAGTATAGTAACACATGCTGCTCTTTACAGTCAGTATAGTAACGCACGCTGCACTTTACATTCAGTATAGTAACGCACACTGCACTTTACAGTCAGTATAGTAACACATGCAGCACTTTACAGTCAGTATAGTAACACATGCGGCACTTTACAGTCAGTATAGTAACACATGCGGCACTTTACAGTCAGTATAGTAACACATGCGGCACTTTACAGTCAGTATAGTAACGCACGCTGCACTTTACAGTCAGTATAGTAACGCACGCTGCACTTTACAGTCAGTATAGTAACACACGCTGCTCTTTACAATCAGTATAGTAACGCACGCTGCACTTTACAGTCAGTATAGTAACACATGCTGCTCTTTACAGTCAGTATAGTAACGCACTCTGCACTTTACAGTCAGTATAGTAACACACGCTGCTCTTTACAGTCAGTACAGTAACACATGCGGCACTTTACAGTCAGTATAGTAACACATGCGGCAATTTACAGTCAGTATAGTAACACATGCGGCACTTTACAGTCAGTATAGTAACGCACGCTGCACTTTACAGTCAGTATAGTAACACATGCGGCTCTTTACAGTCAGTATAGTAACATATGCGGCACTTTACAGTCAGTATAGTAACGCACGCTGCACTTTACAGTCAGTATAGTAACGCACGCTGCACTTTACAGTCAGTATAGTAACGCACGCTGCACTTTACCGTCAGTATAGTAACGCACGCTGCACTTTACAGTCAGTATAGTAACACATGCGGCACTTTACAGTCAGTATAGTAACACATGCAGCAATTTACAGTCAGTATAGTAACACATGCGGCACTTTACAGTCAGTATAGTAACACATGCTGCTCTTTACAGTCAGTATAGTAACACATGCGGCACTTTACAGTCAGTATAGTAACGCACGCTGCACTTTACAGTCAGTATAGTAAAGCATGCTGCTCTTTACAGTAAGTATAGTAACACACGCTGCACTTTACAGTCAGTATAGTAACGCACACTGCACTTTACAGTCAGTATAGTAACACATGCGGCACTTTACAGTCAGTATAGTAACACATGCGGCACTTTACAGTCAGTATAGTAACACACGCGGCACTTTACAGTCAGTATAGTAACACATGCTGCTCTTTACAGTCAGTATAGTAACGCACGCTGCACTTTACATTCAGTATAGTAACGCACACTTCACTTTACAGTCAGTATAGTAACACATGCAGCACTTTACAGTCAGTATAGTAACACATGCGGCACTTTACAGTCAGTATAGTAACACATGCGGCACTTTACATTCAGTATAGTAACGCACGCTGCACTTTACAGTCAGTATGGTAACACATGCTGCACTTTACAGTCAGTATAGTAACACATGCGGCACTTTACAGTCAGTATAGTAACGCACGCTGCACTTTACAGTCAGTATAGTAACACATGCTGCACTTTACAGTCTGTATAGTAACACATGCGGCACTTTACAGTCAGTATAGTAATGCACGCTGCACTTTACAGTCAGTATAGTAACACATGCTGCACTTTACAGTCAGTATAGTAACACATGCGGCACTTTACAGTCAGTATAGTAACGCACGCTGCACTTTACAGTCAGTATAGTAACACATGCTGCTCTTTAGAGTCAGTATAATAATGCACGCTGCACTTTACAGTCAGTATAGTAACACATGCTGCACTTTACAGTCAGTACAGTAACACATGCGGCACTTTACAGTCAGTACAGTAACACATGCGGCACTTTACAGTCAGTATAGTAACACATGCGGCACTTTACAGTCAGTATAGTAACACATGCGGCACTTTACAGTCAGTATAGTAACGCACGCTGCACTTTACAGTCAGTATAGTAACACATGCGGCACTTTACAGTCAGTATAGTAACACATGCGGCACTTTACAGTCAGTATAGTAACGCACGCTGCACTTTACAGTCAGTATAGTAACACATGCTGCACTTTACAGTCAGTATAGTAACACATGCTGCACTTTACAGTCAGTATAGTAACACATGCTGCACTTTACAATCAGTACAGTAACACATGCAGCACTTTACAGTCAGTATAGTAACACATGCGGCACTTTACAGTCAGTATAGTAACACATGCGGCACTTTACAGTCAGCATAGTAACGCACGCTGCACTTTACAGTCAGTATAGTAACACATGCGGCACTTTACAGTCAGTATAGTAACATACGCGGCACTTTACAGTCAGTATAGTAACGCACGCTGCACTTTACAGTCAGTATAGTAACACATGCTGCACTTTACAGTCAGTATAGTAACGCACGCTGCACTTTACAGTCAGTATAGTAACACATGCTGCTCTTTAGAGTCAGTATAATAATGCACGCTGCACTTTACAGTCAGTATAGTAACACATGCTGCACTTTACAGTCAGTACAGTAACACATGCGGCACTTTACAGTCAGTACAGTAACACATGCGGCACTTTACAGTCAGTATAGTAACACATGCGGCACTTTACAGTCAGTATAGTAACACATGCGGCACTTTACAGTCAGTATAGTAACGCACGCTGCACTTTACAGTCAGTATAGTAACACATGCGGCACTTTACAGTCAGTATAGTAACATATGCGGCACTTTACAGTCAGTATAGTAACACATGCGGCACTTTACAGTCAGTATAGTAACGCACGCTGCACTTTACAGTCAGTATAGTAACACATGCGGCACTTTACAGTCAGTATAGTAACATATGCGGCACTTTACAGTCAGTATAGTAACGCACGCTGCACTTTACAGTCAGTATAGTAACGCACGCTGCACTTTACAGTCAGTATAGTAACGCACGCTGCACTTTACAGTCAGTATAGTAACACATGCGGCACTTTACAGTCAGTATAGTAACACATGCAGCATTTTACAGTCAGTATAGTAACACATGCGGCACTTTACAGTCAGTATAGTAACACATGCTGCTCTTTACAGTCAGTATAGTAACGCACGCTGCACTTTACATTCAGTATAGTAACGCACACTGCACTTTACAGTCAGTATAGTAACGCACGCTGCACTTTACAGTCAGTATAGTAACGCACGCTGCACTTTACCGTCAGTATAGTAACGCACGCTGCACTTTACAGTCAGTATAGTAACACATGCGGCACTTTACAGTCAGTATAGTAACACATGCAGCAATTTACAGTCAGTATAGTAACACATGCGGCACTTTACAGTCAGTATAGTAACACATGCTGCTCTTTACAGTCAGTATAGTAACACATGCGGCACTTTACAGTCAGTATAGTAACGCACGCTGCACTTTACAGTCAGTATAGTAAAGCATGCTGCTCTTTACAGTCAGTATAGTAACACACGCTGCACTTTACAGTCAGTATAGTAACGCACACTGCACTTTACAGTCAGTATAGTAACACATGCGGCACTTTACAGTCAGTATAGTAACACATGCGGCACTTTACAGTCAGTATAGTAACACACGCGGCACTTTACAGTCAGTATAGTAACACATGCTGCTCTTTACAGTCAGTATAGTAACACATGCGGCACTTTACAGTCAGTATAGTAACGCACGCTGCACTTTACATTCAGTATAGTAACGCACACTTCACTTTACAGTCAGTATAGTAACACATGCAGCACTTTACAGTCAGTATAGTAACACATGCGGCACTTTACAGTCAGTATAGTAACACATGCGGCACTTTACATTCAGTATAGTAACGCACGCTGCACTTTACAGTCAGTATGGTAACACATGCTGCACTTTACAGTCAGTATAGTAACACATGCGGCACTTTACAGTCAGTATAGTAACGCACGCTGCACTTTACAGTCAGTATAGTAACACATGCTGCACTTTACAGTCCGTATAGTAACACATGCGGCACTTTACAGTCAGTATAGTAACACATGCGGCACTTTACAGTCAGTATAGTAACGCACGCTGCACTTTACAGTCAGTATAGTAACACATGCGGCACTTTACAGTCAGTATAGTAACACATGCGGCACTTTACAGTCAGTATAGTAACGCACGCTGCACTTTACAGTCAGTATAGTAACACATGCGGCACTTTACAGTCAGTATAGTAACATATGCGGCACTTTACAGTCAGTATAGTAACACATGCGGCACTTTACAGTCAGTATAGTAACGCACGCTGCACTTTACAGTCAGTATAGTAACACATGCGGCACTTTACAGTCAGTATAGTAACATATGCGGCACTTTACAGTCAGTATAGTAACGCACGCTGCACTTTACAGTCAGTATAGTAACGCACGCTGCACTTTACAGTCAGTATAGTAACGCACGCTGCACTTTACAGTCAGTATAGTAACACATGCGGCACTTTACAGTCAGTATAGTAACACATGCAGCATTTTACAGTCAGTATAGTAACACATGCGGCACTTTACAGTCAGTATAGTAACACATGCTGCTCTTTACAGTCAGTATAGTAACGCACGCTGCACTTTACATTCAGTATAGTAACGCACACTGCACTTTACAGTCAGTATAGTAACGCACGCTGCACTTTACAGTCAGTATAGTAACGCACGCTGCACTTTACCGTCAGTATAGTAACGCACGCTGCACTTTACAGTCAGTATAGTAACACATGCGGCACTTTACAGTCAGTATAGTAACACATGCAGCAATTTACAGTCAGTATAGTAACACATGCGGCACTTTACAGTCAGTATAGTAACACATGCTGCTCTTTACAGTCAGTATAGTAACACATGCGGCACTTTACAGTCAGTATAGTAACGCACGCTGCACTTTACAGTCAGTATAGTAACGCACACTGCACTTTACAGTCAGTATAGTAACACATGCGGCACTTTACAGTCAGTATAGTAACACATGCGGCACTTTACAGTCAGTATAGTAACACACGCGGCACTTTACAGTCAGTATAGTAACACATGCTGCTCTTTACAGTCAGTATAGTAACGCACGCTGCACTTTACATTCAGTATAGTAACGCACACTTCACTTTACAGTCAGTATAGTAACACATGCAGCACTTTACAGTCAGTATAGTAACACATGCGGCACTTTACAGTCAGTATAGTAACACATGCGGCACTTTACATTCAGTATAGTAACGCACGCTGCACTTTACAGTCAGTATGGTAACACATGCTGCACTTTACAGTCAGTATAGTAACACATGCGGCACTTTACAGTCAGTATAGTAACGCACGCTGCACTTTACAGTCAGTATAGTAACACATGCTGCACTTTACAGTCCGTATAGTAACACATGCGGCACTTTACAGTCAGTATAGTAACACATGCGGCACTTTACAGTCAGTATAGTAACGCACGCTGCACTTTACAGTCAGTATAGTAACACATGCTGCACTTTACAGTCAGTATAGTAACACATGCTGCACTTTACAGTCAGCATAGTAACGCACGCTGCACTTTACAGTCAGTATAGTAACACATGCGGCACTTTACAGTCAGTATAGTAACATACGCGGCACTTTACAGTCAGTATAGTAACGCACGCTGCACTTTACAGTCAGTATAGTAACACATGCTGCACTTTACAGTCAGTATAGTAACGCACGCTGCACTTTACAGTCAGTATAGTAACACATGCTGCTCTTTAGAGTCAGTATAATAATGCACGCTGCACTTTACAGTCAGTATAGTAACACATGCTGCACTTTACAGTCAGTACAGTAACACATGCGGCACTTTACAGTCAGTACAGTAACACATGCGGCACTTTACAGTCAGTATAGTAACACATGCGGCACTTTACAGTCAGTATAGTAACACATGCGGCACTTTACAGTCAGTATAGTAACGCACGCTGCACTTTACAGTCAGTATAGTAACACATGCGGCACTTTACAGTCAGTATAGTAACATATGCGGCACTTTACAGTCAGTATAGTAACACATGCGGCACTTTACAGTCAGTATAGTAACGCACGCTGCACTTTACAGTCAGTATAGTAACACATGCGGCACTTTACAGTCAGTATAGTAACATATGCGGCACTTTACAGTCAGTATAGTAACGCACGCTGCACTTTACAGTCAGTATAGTAACGCACGCTGCACTTTACAGTCAGTATAGTAACGCACGCTGCACTTTACAGTCAGTATAGTAACACATGCGGCACTTTACAGTCAGTATAGTAACACATGCAGCATTTTACAGTCAGTATAGTAACACATGCGGCACTTTACAGTCAGTATAGTAACACATGCTGCTCTTTACAGTCAGTATAGTAACGCACGCTGCACTTTACATTCAGTATAGTAACGCACACTGCACTTTACAGTCAGTATAGTAACGCACGCTGCACTTTACAGTCAGTATAGTAACGCACGCTGCACTTTACCGTCAGTATAGTAACGCACGCTGCACTTTACAGTCAGTATAGTAACACATGCGGCACTTTACAGTCAGTATAGTAACACATGCAGCAATTTACAGTCAGTATAGTAACACATGCGGCACTTTACAGTCAGTATAGTAACACATGCTGCTCTTTACAGTCAGTATAGTAACACATGCGGCACTTTACAGTCAGTATAGTAACGCACGCTGCACTTTACAGTCAGTATAGTAAAGCATGCTGCTCTTTACAGTCAGTATAGTAACACACGCTGCACTTTACAGTCAGTATAGTAACGCACACTGCACTTTACAGTCAGTATAGTAACACATGCGGCACTTTACAGTCAGTATAGTAACACATGCGGCACTTTACAGTCAGTATAGTAACACACGCGGCACTTTACAGTCAGTATAGTAACACATGCTGCTCTTTACAGTCAGTATAGTAACGCACGCTGCACTTTACATTCAGTATAGTAACGCACACTTCACTTTACAGTCAGTATAGTAACACATGCAGCACTTTACAGTCAGTATAGTAACACATGCGGCACTTTACAGTCAGTATAATAACACATGCGGCACTTTACATTCAGTATAGTAACGCACGCTGCACTTTACAGTCAGTATGGTAACACATGCTGCACTTTACAGTCAGTATAGTAACACATGCGGCACTTTACAGTCAGTATAGTAACGCACGCTGCACTTTACAGTCAGTATAGTAACACATGCTGCACTTTACAGTCCGTATAGTAACACATGCGGCACTTTACAGTCAGTATAGTAACACATGCGGCACTTTACAGTCAGTATAGTAACGCACGCTGCACTTTACAGTCAGTATAGTAACACATGCGGCACTTTACAGTCAGTATAGTAACACATGCGGCACTTTACAGTCAGCATAGTAACGCACGCTGCACTTTACAGTCAGTATAGTAACACATGCGGCACTTTACAGTCAGTATAGTAACATACGCGGCACTTTACAGTCAGTATAGTAACGCACGCTGCACTTTACAGTCAGTATAGTAACACATGCTGCACTTTACAGTCAGTATAGTAACGCACGCTGCACTTTACAGTCAGTATAGTAACACATGCTGCTCTTTAGAGTCAGTATAATAATGCACGCTGCACTTTACAGTCAGTATAGTAACACATGCTGCACTTTACAGTCAGTACAGTAACACATGCGGCACTTTACAGTCAGTACAGTAACACATGCGGCACTTTACAGTCAGTATAGTAACACATGCGGCACTTTACAGTCAGTATAGTAACACATGCGGCACTTTACAGTCAGTATAGTAACGCACGCTGCACTTTACAGTCAGTATAGTAACACATGCGGCACTTTACAGTCAGTATAGTAACATATGCGGCACTTTACAGTCAGTATAGTAACACATGCGGCACTTTACAGTCAGTATAGTAACACATGCGGCACTTTACAGTCAGTATAGTAACGCACGCTGCACTTTACAGTCAGTATAGTAACACATGCGGCACTTTACAGTCAGTATAGTAACACATGCAGCATTTTACAGTCAGTATAGTAACACACGCTGAACTTTACAGTCAGTATAGTAACACATGCTGCTCTTTACAGTCAGTATAGTAACGCATGCTGCACTTTACATTCAGTATAGTAACGCACACTGCACTTTACAGTCAGTATAGTAACACATGCAGCACTTTACAGTCAGTATAGTAACACATGCGGCACTTTACAGTCAGTATAGTAACACATGCAGCACTTTACATTCAGTATAGTAACACATGCGGCACTTTACAGTCAGTATAGTAACATACGCGGCACTTTACAGTCAGTATAGTAACGCACGCTGCACTTTACAGTCAGTATAGAAACGCACGCTGCACTTTACAGTCAGTATAGTAACGCACGCTGCACTTTACAGTCAGTATAGTAACGCACGCTGCACTTTACAGTCAGTATAGTAACACACGCTGCTCTTTACAGTCAGTACAGTAACACATGCGGCACTTTACAGTCAGTATAGTAACACATGCGGCAATTTACAGTCAGTATAGTAACACATGCGGCACTTTACAGTCAGTATAGTAACGCACGCTGCACTTTACAGTCAGTATAGTAACACATGCTGCACTTTACAGTCAGTATAGTAACACCTGATGCACTTTACAGTCAGTATAGTAACACATGCGGCACTTTACAGTCAGTATAGTAACACATGTCAATATAGTAACGCACGCTGCACTTTACAGTCAGTATAGTAACACATGCTGCACTTTACAGTCAGTATAGTAACGCACGCTGCACTTTACAGTCAGTATAGTAACAAATGCTGCACTTTACAGTCAGTATAGTAACACATGCGGCACTTTACAGTCAGTATAGTAACACGTGCTGCTCTTTACAGTCAGTATAGTAACGCACGCTGCTCTTTACAGTCAGTATAGTAATGCAAGCTGCACTTTACAGTCAGTATAGTAACACACGCTGCACTTTACAGTCAGTATAGTAATGTACGCTGCACTTTACAGTCAGTCTAGTAACGCACGCTGCACTTTACAGTCAGTATGGTAACACATGCTGCACTTTACAGTCAGTATAGTAACACATGCGGCACTTTACAGTCAGTATAGTAACGCACGCTGCACTTTACAGTCAGTATAGTAACACATGCTGCACTTTACAGTCAGTATAGTAACACATGCGGCACTTTACAGTCAGTATAGTAACACATGCTGCTCTTTACAGTCAGTATAGTAACGCATGCTGCACTTTACATTCAGTATAGTAACACACACTGCACTTTACAGTCAGTATAGTAACACATGCAGCACTTTACAGTCAGTATAGTAACACATGCGGCACTTTACAGTCAGTATAGTAACACATGCGGCACTTTACAGTCAGTATAGTAACACATGCGGCACTTTACAGTCAGTATAGTAACGCACGCTGCACTTTACAGTCAGTATAGTAACACACGCTGCTCTTTACAGTCAGTATAGTAACGCACGCTGCACTTTACAGTCAGTATAGTAACACATGCGGCTCTTTACAGTCAGTATAGTAACATATGCGGCACTTTACAGTCAGTATAGTAACGCACGCTGCACTTTACAGTCAGTCTAGTAACGCACGCTACACATTACAATCAGTATAGTAACGCACGCTGCACTTTACAGTCAGTATAGTAACGCACGCTGCACTTTACAGTCAGTATATTAACACATGCGGCACTTTACAGTCAGTATAGTAACATACGCGGCACTTTACAGTCAGTATAGTAACGCACGCTGCACTTTACAGTCAGTATAGTAACACATGCGGCACTTTACAGTCAGTATAGTAACACATGCTGCACTTTACAGTCAGTATAGTAACACATGCGGCACTTTACAGTCAGTATAGTAACACATGCGGCACTTTACAGTCAGTATAGTAACGCACGCTGCACTTTACAGTCAGTATAGTAACACATGCTGCACTTTAAAGTCAGTATAGTAACACATGCGGCACTTTACAGTCAGTATAGTAACACATGCGGCACTTTACAGTCAGTATAGTAACACATGCTGCACTTTACAGTCAGTATAGTAACACATGCGGCACTTTACAGTCAGTATAGTAACACACGCTGCTCTTTACAGTCAGTATAGTAACACATGCTGCTCTTTACAGTCAGTATAGTAAAGCATGCTGCTCTTTACAGTCAGTATAGTAACACATGCGGCACTTTACAGTCAGTATAGTAACGCACGCTGCACTTTACAGTCAGTATAGTAAAGCATGCTGCTCTTTACAGTCAGTATAGTAACACACGCTGCACTTTACAGTCAGTATAGTAACGCACGCTGCACTTTACAGTCAGTATAGTAACACATGCGGCACTTTACAGTCAGTATAGTAACACATGCGGCACTTTACAGTCAGTATAGTAACACATGCGGCACTTTACAGTCAGTATAGTAACACATGCGGCACTTTACAGTCAGTATAGTAACACATGCGGCACTTTACAGTCAGTATAGTAACACATGCAGCACTTTACAGTCAGTATAGTAACACATGCGGCACTTTACAGTCAGTATAGTAACACATCCGGCACTTTACAGTCAGTATAGTAACACATGCGGCACTTTACAGTCAGTATAGTAATGCACGCTGCACATTACAGTCAGTATAGTAACGCACGCTGCACTTTACAGTCAGTATAGTAACGCATGCGGCACTTTACAGTCAGTATAGTAACACATGCGGCACTTTACAGTCAGTATAGTAACACATGCAGCACTTTACAGTCAGTATAGTAACACATGCTGCTCTTTACAGTCAGTATAGTAAAGCATGCTGCTCTTTACAGTCAGTATAGTAAAGCATGCTGCTCTTTACGGTCAGTATAGTAACACACGCTGCACTTTACAGTCAGTATAGTAATGCACGCTGCACTTTACAGTCAGTATAGTAACACATGCGGCACTTTACAGTCAGTATAGTAACACATGCGGCACTTTACAGTCAGTATAGTAACACATGCGGCACTTTACAGTCAGTATAGTAACACATGCGGCACTTTACAGTCAGTATAGTAATGCACGCTGCACTTTACAGTCAGTATAGTAACGCACGCTGCACTTTACAGTCAGTATAGTAAAGCATGCTGCTCTTTACAGTCAGTATAGTAATGCACGCTGCACTTTACAGTCAGTATAGTAACACATGCGGCACTTTACAGTCAGTATAGTAACACATGCGGCACTTTACAGTCAGTATAGTAACACATGCGGCACTTTACAGTCAGTATAGTAACACATGCTGCTCTTTACAGTCAGTATAGTAAAGCATGCTGCTCTTTACAGTCAGTATAGTAACACACGCTGCACTTTACAGTCAGTATAGTAACACATGCTGCACTTTACAGTCAGTATAGTAACACATGCGGCACTTTACAGTCAGTATAGTAACACATGCGGCACTTTACAGTCAGTATAGTAACACATGCTGCTCTTTACAGTCAGTATAGTAACGCATGCTGCACTTTACATTCAGTATAGTAACGCACACTGCACTTTACAGTCAGTATAGTAACACATGCAGCACTTTACAGTCAGTATAGTAACACATGCGGCACTTTACAGTCAGTATAGTAACACATGCAGCACTTTACATTCAGTATAGTAACACATGCGGCACTTTACAGTCAGTATAGTAACATACGCGGCACTTTACAGTCAGTATAGTAACGCACGCTGCACTTTACAGTCAGTATAGAAACGCACGCTGCACTTTACAGTCAGTATAGTAACGCACGCTGCACTTTACAGTCAGTATAGTAACGCACGCTGCACTTTACAGTCAGTATAGTAACACACGCTGCTCTTTACAGTCAGTACAGTAACACATGCGGCACTTTACAGTCAGTATAGTAACACATGCGGCAATTTACAGTCAGTATAGTAACACATGCGGCACTTTACAGTCAGTATAGTAACGCACGCTGCACTTTACAGTCAGTATAGTAACACATGCTGCACTTTACAGTCAGTATAGTAACACCTGATGCACTTTACAGTCAGTATAGTAACACATGCGGCACTTTACAGTCAGTATAGTAACACATGTCAATATAGTAACGCACGCTGCACTTTACAGTCAGTATAGTAACACATGCTGCACTTTACAGTCAGTATAGTAACGCACGCTGCACTTTACAGTCAGTATAGTAACAAATGCTGCACTTTACAGTCAGTATAGTAACACATGCGGCACTTTACAGTCAGTATAGTAACACATGCTGCTCTTTACAGTCAGTATAGTAACGCACGCTGCTCTTTACAGTCAGTATAGTAATGCAAGCTGCACTTTACAGTCAGTATAGTAACACACGCTGCACTTTACAGTCAGTATAGTAATGTACGCTGCACTTTACAGTCAGTCTAGTAACGCACGCTGCACTTTACAGTCAGTATGGTAACACATGCTGCACTTTACAGTCAGTATAGTAACACATGCGGCACTTTACAGTCAGTATAGTAACGCACGCTGCACTTTACAGTCAGTATAGTAACACATGCTGCACTTTACAGTCAGTATAGTAACACATGCGGCACTTTACAGTCAGTATAGTAACACATGCTGCTCTTTACAGTCAGTATAGTAACGCATGCTGCACTTTACATTCAGTATAGTAACACACACTGCACTTTACAGTCAGTATAGTAACACATGCAGCACTTTACAGTCAGTATAGTAACACATGCGGCACTTTACAGTCAGTATAGTAACACATGCGGCACTTTACAGTCAGTATAGTAACACATGCGGCACTTTACAGTCAGTATAGTAACGCACGCTGCACTTTACAGTCAGTATAGTAACACACGCTGCTCTTTACAGTCAGTATAGTAACGCACGCTGCACTTTACAGTCAGTATAGTAACACATGCGGCTCTTTACAGTCAGTATAGTAACATATGCGGCACTTTACAGTCAGTATAGTAACGCACGCTGCACTTTACAGTCAGTCTAGTAACGCACGCTACACATTACAATCAGTATAGTAACGCACGCTGCACTTTACAGTCAGTATAGTAACGCACGCTGCACTTTACAGTCAGTATATTAACACATGCGGCACTTTACAGTCAGTATAGTAACATACGCGGCACTTTACAGTCAGTATAGTAACGCACGCTGCACTTTACAGTCAGTATAGTAACACATGCGGCACTTTACAGTCAGTATAGTAACACATGCTGCACTTTACAGTCAGTATAGTAACACATGCGGCACTTTACAGTCAGTATAGTAACACATGCGGCACTTTACAGTCAGTATAGTAACGCACGCTGCACTTTACAGTCAGTATAGTAACACATGCTGCACTTTAAAGTCAGTATAGTAACACATGCGGCACTTTACAGTCAGTATAGTAACACATGCGGCACTTTACAGTCAGTATAGTAACACATGCTGCACTTTACAGTCAGTATAGTAACACATGCGGCACTTTACAGTCAGTATAGTAACACACGCTGCTCTTTACAGTCAGTATAGTAACACATGCTGCTCTTTACAGTCAGTATAGTAAAGCATGCTGCTCTTTACAGTCAGTATAGTAACACATGCGGCACTTTACAGTCAGTATAGTAACGCACGCTGCACTTTACAGTCAGTATAGTAAAGCATGCTGCTCTTTACAGTCAGTATAGTAACACACGCTGCACTTTACAGTCAGTATAGTAACGCACGCTGCACTTTACAGTCAGTATAGTAACACATGCGGCACTTTACAGTCAGTATAGTAACACATGCGGCACTTTACAGTCAGTATAGTAACACATGCGGCACTTTACAGTCAGTATAGTAACACATGCGGCACTTTACAGTCAGTATAGTAACACATGCGGCACTTTACAGTCAGTATAGTAACACATGCAGCACTTTACAGTCAGTATAGTAACACATGCGGCACTTTACAGTCAGTATAGTAACACATCCGGCACTTTACAGTCAGTATAGTAACACATGCGGCACTTTACAGTCAGTATAGTAATGCACGCTGCACATTACAGTCAGTATAGTAACGCACGCTGCACTTTACAGTCAGTATAGTAACGCATGCGGCACTTTACAGTCAGTATAGTAACACATGCGGCACTTTACAGTCAGTATAGTAACACATGCAGCACTTTACAGTCAGTATAGTAACACATGCTGCTCTTTACAGTCAGTATAGTAAAGCATGCTGCTCTTTACAGTCAGTATAGTAAAGCATGCTGCTCTTTACGGTCAGTATAGTAACACACGCTGCACTTTACAGTCAGTATAGTAATGCACGCTGCACTTTACAGTCAGTATAGTAACACATGCGGCACTTTACAGTCAGTATAGTAACACATGCGGCACTTTACAGTCAGTATAGTAACACATGCGGCACTTTACAGTCAGTATAGTAACACATGCGCCACTTTACAGTCAGTATAGTAATGCACGCTGCACTTTACAGTCAGTATAGTAACGCACGCTGCACTTTACAGTCAGTATAGTAAAGCATGCTGCTCTTTACAGTCAGTATAGTAACACACGCTGCACTTTACAGTCAGTATAGTAACGCACGCTGCACTTTACAGTCAGTATAGTAACACATGCGGCACTTTACAGTCAGTATAGTAACACATGCGGCACTTTACAGTCAGTATAGTAACACATGCGGCACTTTACAGTCAGTATAGTAATGCACGCTGCACTTTACAGTCAGTATAGTAACACATGCGGCACTTTACAGTCAGTATAGTAACACATGCGGCACTTTACAGTCAGTATAGTAACACATGCGGCACTTTACAGTCAGTATAGTAACACATGCTGCTCTTTACAGTCAGTATAGTAAAGCATGCTGCTCTTTACAGTCAGTATAGTAACACACGCTGCACTTTACAGTCAGTATAGTAACACATGCTGCACTTTACAGTCAGTATAGTAACACATGCGGCACTTTACAGTCAGTATAGTAACACATGCGGCACTTTACAGTCAGTATAGTAACACATGCGGCACTTTACAGTCAGTATAGTAATGCACGCTGCACTTTACAGCCAGTATAGTAACACATGCGGCACTTTACAGTCAGTATAGTAACATATGCTGCACTTTACAGTCAGTATAGTAATGCACGCTGCACTTTACAGCCAGTATAGTAACACATGCGGCACTTTACAGTCAGTATAGTAACACATGCGGCACTTTACAGTCAGTATAGTAACATATGCTGCACTTTACAGTCAGTATAGTAATGCACACTGCACTTTACAGTCAGTATAGTAACACATGCGGCACTTTACAGTCAGTATAGTAACACATGCGGCACTTTACAGTCAGTATAGTAATGCACGCTGCACTTTACAGCCAGTATAGTAACACATGCGGCCATTTACAGTCAGTATAGTAACACATGCTGCACTTTACAGTCAGTATAGTAACATATGCTGCACTTTACAGTCAGTATAGTAACACATGCTGCACTTTACAGTCAGTATAGTAACACATGCGGCACTTTACAGTCAGTATAGTAATGCACGCTGCACTTTACAGTCAGTATAGTAACGCACGCTGCACTTTACAGTCAGTATAGTAACGCATGCTGCACTTTACAGTCAGTATAGTAACGCCTGCTGCACTTTACAGTCAGTATAGTAACACATGCTGCACTTTACGGTCAGTATAGTAACACATGCTGCACTTTACAGTCAGTATAGTAACACATGCGGCACTTTACAGTCAGTATAGTAACGCCTGCTGCACTTTACAGTCAGTATAGTAACGCCTGCTGCACTTTACAGTCAGTATTGTAACACATGCGGCACTTTACAGTCAGTATAGTAACACATGCGGCACTTTACAGTCAGTATAGTAACACATGCGGCACTTTACAGTTAGTATAGTAACACACGCTGCACTTTACAGTCAGTATAGTAACACATGCGGCACTTTACAGTCAGTATAGTAGCACATGCTGCACTTCACAGTCAGTATAGTAACGCATGCTGCACTTTACAGTCAGTATAGTAACACATGTGGCACTTTACAGTCAGTATAGTAACGCACGCTGCACTTTACAGTCAGTATAGTAACACATGCGGCACTTTACAGTCAGTATAGTAACGCACGCTGCACTTTACAGTCAGTATAGTAACACATGCTGCACTTTACAGTCAGTATAGTAACACATGCGGCACTTTACAGTCAGTATAGTAACACACGCGGCACTTTACAGTCAGTATAGTAACACATGCGGCACTTTACAGTCAGTATAGTAACACATGCGGCACTTTACAGTCAGTATAGTAACACATGCGGCACTTTACAGTCAGTATAGTAATGCACGCTGCACTTTACAGCCAGTATAGTAACACATGCGGCACTTTACAGTCAGTATAGTAACACATGCGGCACTTTACAGTCAGTTTAGTAACACATGCGGCACTTTACAGTCAGTATAGTAACATATGCTGCACTTTACAGTCAGTATAGTAATGCACGCTGCACTTTACAGTCAGTATAGTAACACATGCGGCACTTTACAGTCAGTATAGTAACACATGCGGCACTTTACAGTCAGTATAGTAACACATGCGGCACTTTACAGTCAGTATAGTAATGCACGCTGCACTTTACAGCCAGTATAGTAACACATGCGGCACTTTACAGTCAGTATAGTAACACACGCTGCACTTTACAGTCAGTATAGTAACGCACGCTGCACTTTGCAGTCAGTATAGTAACACATGCGGCATTTTACAGTCAGTATAGTAATGCACGCTGCTCTTTACAGTCAGTATAGTAACGCACGCTGCACTTTACAGTCAGTATAGTAACATATGCTGCATTTTACAGTCAGTATAGTAATGCACGCTGCACTTTACAGCCAGTATAGTAACACATGCGGCACTTTACAGTCAGTATAGTAACACATGCTGCACTTTACAGTCAGTATAGTAACATATGCTGCACTTTACAGTCAGTATAGTAACACATGCTGCACTTTACAGTCAGTATAGTAACACATGCGGCACTTTACAGTCAGTATAGTAATGCACGCTGCACTTTACAGTCAGTATAGTAACGCACGCTGCACTTTACAGTCAGTATAGTAACACATGCTGCACTTTACAGTCAGTATAGTAACGCCTGCTGCACTTTACAGTCAGTATAGTAACGCCTGCTGCACTTTACAGTCAGTATAGTAACGCCTGCTGCACTTTACAGTCAGTATTGTAACACATGCGGCACTTTACAGTCAGTATAGTAACACATGCGGCACTTTACAGTCAGTATAGTAACACATGCGGCACTTTACAGTCAGTATAGTAACACACGCGGCACTTTACAGTCAGTATAGTAACACATGCGGCACTTTACAGTCAGTATAGTAGCACATGCTGCACTTCACAGTCAGTATAGTAACGCATGCTGCACTTTACAGTCAGTATAGTAACACATGTGGCACTTTACAGTCAGTATAGTAACACATGCGGCACTTTACAGTCAGTATAGTAACGCACGCTGCACTTTACAGTCAGTATAGTAACGCACGATGCACTTTACAGTCAGTATAGTAACACATGCTGCACTTTACAGTCAGTATAGTAACACATGCGGCACTTTACAGTCAGTATAGTAACACACGCGGCACTTTACAGTCAGTATAGTAACGCCAGCTGCACTTTTACAGTCAGTATAGTAACACACGCTGCTCTTTACAGTCAGTATAGTAACGCACGCTGCACTTTACAGTCAGTATAGTAACACATGTCAGTATAGTAACACATGCGGCACTTTACAGTCAGTATAGTAACACATGCGGCACTTTACAGTCAGTATAGTAACACATGCTGCACTTTACAGTCAGTATAGTAACACATGCGGCACTTTACAGTCAGTATAGTAACACATGCGGCTCTTTACAGTCAGTATTGTAACGCACGCTGCACTTTACAGTCAGTATAGTAACACATGCGGCACTTTACAGTCAGTATAGTAACACATGCTGCACTTTACAGTCAGTATAGTAACGCCTGCTGCACTTTACAGTCAGTATAGTAACACATGCTGCTCTTTACAGTCAGTATAGTAAAGCATGCTGCTCTTTACAGTCAGTATAGTAACACACACTGCACTTTACAGTCAGTATAGTAACGCACGCTGCACTTTACAGTCAGTATAGTAACACATGCGGCACTTTACAGTCAGTATAGTAACACATGCGGCACTTTACAGTCAGTATAGTAACACATGCGGCACTTTACAGTCAGTATAGTAACACATGCGGCACTTTACAGTCAGTATAGTAACGCACGCTGCACTTTACAGTCAGTATAGTAACACATGCGGCACTTTACAGTCAGTATAGTAACACATGCGGCACTTTACAGTCAGTATAGTAACACATGCGGCACTTTACAGTCAGTATAGTAACACATGCTGCTCTTTACAGTCAGTATAGTAAAGCATGCTGCTCTTTACAGTCAGTATAGTAACACACGCTGCACTTTACAGTCAGTATAGTAACACATGCTGCACTTTACAGTCAGTATAGTAACACATGCGGCACTTTACAGTCAGTATAGTAACACATGCGGCACTTTACAGCCAGTATAGTAACACATGCGGCACTTTACAGTCAGTATAGTAACACATGCGGCACTTTACAGTCAGTATAGTAACATATGCTGCACTTTACAGTCAGTATAGTAATGCACGCTGCACTTTACAGTCAGTATAGTAACACATGCGGCACTTTACAGTCAGTATAGTAACACATGCGGCACTTTACAGTCAGTATAGTAACACATGCGGCACTTTACAGTCAGTATAGTAATGCACGCTGCACTTTACAGCCAGTATAGTAACACATGCGGCACTTTACAGTCAGTATAGTAACACACGCTGCACTTTACAGTCAGTATAGTAACGCACGCTGCACTTTGCAGTCAGTATAGTAACACATGCGGCATTTTACAGTCAGTATAGTAATGCACGCTGCTCTTTACAGTCAGTATAGTAAGGCACGCTGCACTTTACAGTCAGTATAGTAACATATGCTGCATTTTACAGTCAGTATAGTAATGCACGCTGCACTTTACAGCCAGTATAGTAACACATGCGGCACTTTACAGTCAGTATAGTAACACATGCTGCACTTTACAGTCAGTATAGTAACATATGCTGCACTTTACAGTCAGTATAGTAACACATGCTGCACTTTACAGTCAGTATAGTAACACATGCGGCACTTTACAGTCAGTATAGTAATGCACGCTGCACTTTACAGTCAGTATAGTAACGCACGCTGCACTTTACAGTCAGTATAGTAACACATGCTGCACTTTACAGTCAGTATAGTAACGCCTGCTGCACTTTACAGTCAGTATAGTAACGCCTGCTGCACTTTACAGTCAGTATAGTAACGCCTGCTGCACTTTACAGTCAGTATTGTAACACATGCGGCACTTTACAGTCAGTATAGTAACACATGCGGCACTTTACAGTCAGTATAGTAACACATGCGGCACTTTACAGTCAGTATAGTAACACACGCGGCACTTTACAGTCAGTATAGTAACACATGCGGCACTTTACAGTCAGTATAGTAGCACATGCTGCACTTCACAGTCAGTATAGTAACGCATGCTGCACTTTACAGTCAGTATAGTAACACATGTGGCACTTTACAGTCAGTATAGTAACACATGCGGCACTTTACAGTCAGTATAGTAACGCACGCTGCACTTTACAGTCAGTATAGTAACGCACGATGCACTTTACAGTCAGTATAGTAACACATGCTGCACTTTACAGTCAGTATAGTAACACATGCGGCACTTTACAGTCAGTATAGTAACACACGCGGCACTTTACAGTCAGTATAGTAACGCCAGCTGCACTTTTACAGTCAGTATAGTAACACACGCTGCTCTTTACAGTCAGTATAGTAACGCACGCTGCACTTTACAGTCAGTATAGTAACACATGTCAGTATAGTAACACATGCGGCACTTTACAGTCAGTATAGTAACACATGCGGCACTTTACAGTCAGTATAGTAACACATGCTGCACTTTACAGTCAGTATAGTAACACATGCGGCACTTTACAGTCAGTATAGTAACACATGCGGCTCTTTACAGTCAGTATTGTAACGCACGCTGCACTTTACAGTCAGTATAGTAACACATGCGGCACTTTACAGTCAGTATAGTAACACATGCTGCACTTTACAGTCAGTATAGTAACGCCTGCTGCACTTTACAGTCAGTATAGTAACACATGCTGCTCTTTACAGTCAGTATAGTAAAGCATGCTGCTCTTTACAGTCAGTATAGTAACACACACTGCACTTTACAGTCAGTATAGTAACGCACGCTGCACTTTACAGTCAGTATAGTAACACATGCGGCACTTTACAGTCAGTATAGTAACACATGCGGCACTTTACAGTCAGTATAGTAACACATGCGGCACTTTACAGTCAGTATAGTAACACATGCGGCACTTTACAGTCAGTATAGTAACGCACGCTGCACTTTACAGTCAGTATAGTAACACATGCGGCACTTTACAGTCAGTATAGTAACACATGCGGCACTTTACAGTCAGTATAGTAACACATGCGGCACTTTACAGTCAGTATAGTAACACATGCTGCTCTTTACAGTCAGTATAGTAAAGCATGCTGCTCTTTACAGTCAGTATAGTAACACACGCTGCACTTTACAGTCAGTATAGTAACACATGCTGCACTTTACAGTCAGTATAGTAACACATGCGGCACTTTACAGTCAGTATAGTAACACATGCGGCACTTTACAGCCAGTATAGTAACACATGCGGCACTTTACAGTCAGTATAGTAACACATGCGGCACTTTACAGTCAGTATAGTAACATATGCTGCACTTTACAGTCAGTATAGTAATGCACGCTGCACTTTACAGCCAGTATAGTAACACATGCGGCACTTTACAGTCAGTATAGTAACACATGCTGCACTTTACAGTCAGTATAGTAACATATGCGGCACTTTACAGTCAGTATAGTAACACATGCGGCACTTTACAGTCAGTATAGTAACACATACGGCACTTTACAGTCAGTATAGTAACACATGCGGCACTTTACAGTCAGTATAGTAACACATGCGGCACTTTACAGCCAGTATAGTAACACATGCGGCACTTTACAGTCAGTATAGTAACACATGCGGCACTTTACAGTCAGTATAGTAACATATGCTGCACTTTACAGTCAGTATAGTAATGCACGCTGCACTTTACAGCCAGTATAGTAACACATGCGCCACTTTACAGTCAGTATAGTAACACATGCTGCACTTTACAGTCAGTATAGTAACATATGCGGCACTTTACAGTCAGTATAGTAACACATGCTGCACTTTACAGTCAGTATAGTAACACACGCTGCACTTTACAGTCAGTATAGTAACGCCTGCTGCACTTTACAGTCAGTATAGTAACGCACGCTGCACTTTACAGTCAGTATAGTAACACATGCAGCACTTTACAGTCAGTATAGTAACACATGCTGCACTTTACAGTCAGTATAGTAATGCACGCTGCACTTTACAGTCAGTATAGTAACACATGCGGCACTTTACAGTCAGTATAGTAACACACGCTGCACTTTACAGTCAGTATAGTAACACATGCGGCACTTTACAGTCAGTATAGTAACACACGCTGCACTTTACAGTCAGTATAGTAACGCATGTTGCACTTTACAGTCAGTATAGGAACACATGCGGCACTTTACAGTCAGTATAGTAACGCACGCTGCACTTTACAGTCAGTATAGTAACGCACGCTGCACTTGCTTTCTGTCCACGTCTGTTGGATCTGTACTACCAATCCGTAATATTTGTAAACCGAAACTGCACAGACCAGACTAGGAATGAATGTGATCATCGAGCCAGTAATATAATCTGAAAACTATTCACTGCATGTTCAGGTCTTAAAGGGGTTGTCCCAAGATTAAATGTTATCCCCTCTCTACAGGATAGGAGATAACATGCTGATCAGTGGGGGTCCCTCATACCCCTGAGTTAAAGAGGCTCTGTCACCAGATTTTGCAACCCCTATCTGTTATTGCAGCAGATAGGCGCTGCAATGTAGATTACAGTAACATTTTTATTTTAAAAAAACGAGCATTTTTGGCCAAGTTATGACCATTTTTGTAGTTATGCAAATGAGGCTTGCAAAAGTCCAAGTGGGCGTGTTTAAAGTAAATGTCCAAGTGGGCGTGTATTATGTGCGTACATCGGGGCGTTTTTAATACTTTTACTAGCTGGGCGTTCTGATGAGAAGTATCATCCACTTCTCTTCAGAACGCCCAGCTTCTGCCAGATCACGCTGTGACGTCACTCACAGGTCCTGCATCGTGTCAGACGAGCGAGGACACATCAGCACCAGAGGCTACATTTGATTCTGCAGCAGCATCGGCGTTAGCAGGTAAGTCGATGTAGCTACTTACCTGCTAACGCCGATGCTGCTGCAGAATCAACTGAAGCCTCTGGTGCCGATGTGTCCTCGCTCGTCTGACACGATGCAGGACCTGTGAGTGACGTCACAGCGTGATCTGGCAGAAGCTGGGCGTTCTGCAGAGAAGTGGATGATACTTCTCATCAGAACGCCCAGCTAGTAAAAGTATTAAAAACGCCCTGATGTACGCACATAATACACGCCCACTTGCACTTTTACTTTAAACACGCCCACTTGGACTTTTGCAAGCCTCATTTGCATAACTACAAAAATGGTCATAACTTGGCCAAAAATGCTCGTTTTTAAAAAATAAAAACGTTACTGTAATCTACATTGCAGCGCCGATCTGCTGCAATAGCAGATAGGGGTTGCAAAATCTGGTGACAGAGCCTCTTTAATGACACTGCAGGTCAAGCATACACCCTGCCGCTCCAGTTACTCAGGTGTACAAGGGACCACCATTCCAGTTATCAGTGGGGGTCCCAGTGGTCAGACCCCCACCGATCAGCATGTTATGTCCTGTCCTGTAGACAGGGGATAACATTTAATCTTGGAACAACCCCTTTAACTGCAAGGGGCAAAAATGTATATTTAGAAAAAAAGGCATATGGAACAGTAGCAAAGCAAAAAATAAACTGCACACAACCTATAAATAAATATGTACCAGCAGTGTATATACCGCTCTGATCCATATATAGCAGCAGTGAATATACCGCACATATAAATATATACCAGCAGTGTATATACCGCACAGATCAATATATAGCAGCAGTGTATATACCGCACAGATCCATATATAGCAGCAGTGACCAGCAAGGAGGGAGGTTGTGTGTGAGAGAGCTGCTGTGTGTGTGTGTTTGGTGGACCACACCCGAGATCCAGGGAGTTTCCTTTCTTTCACCAGCCCAGGTTTCTATCACCTGCCTGGGCTAAGGAAACTTCCCTGAAGGAGGCTCCATTCATACATGGAGCCTCAGACCTCTACCCCCTGGAGCATGCAGGCGGGGGGTAGGGGGTCTTCCCAACCTGCTGGGAGCGTGCAGCCAGCATCAGGGGTGAGAAGGTCATCCCGTGGAAAGATCTGTGCGGCCCCCCCTGATGCTGGGGCTCTGGAAGGAGCCAGGAGGAGAGACATGGCGGATCATCCAGGTGGAGGACCAGAAGGCCCAGCAAGGCCAGATGCCAGACCTGAGGACCAGAGCACGGTAGAGGAATGGGGGCTACTGCGGTCGGGAGAGTCGGTGGAAACCTTCAGCTCCCGCCTAGCTGCCCGGCTGGAAGAATACCGGGACCTCGGTAAGTCCCTGCGGCGGCTTCGTGAAGATCTGGCGGTCGCAAGGGGACGAGCCGCGAAAACATCAGGCGCCAAGAGGTCCCGGTATAATCTACAGGTAAAGACAATTTTGGAGGAAATTAATATGGTGGAGGAGAGGAAGATGGAGATTGTGGTCGGTGGGGGAGCCTTCGGGGAGAAATTGGAGAATGATGAAAGGTTTTCCCTGATGGCGTCCCCCACGCAAAGTAATGAAACCCCCTGCAAAAGGGGAGTAAAGGCATTGGCTGCTAAAAGTGCAGAGGCAGTGGAGGCCGCAAAAGTGGAGGCCGCAAAAGTGGAGGCCGCAAAAGTGGAGGCCGCAAAAGTGGAGGCCGCAAAAGTGGAGGCCGCAGAAGTGGAGGCCACAGAAATGGAGGAAAGCGTGGATTTGGAGAGGACGCCAACCCGGGAGGAGACGGGCTCGGAGGACCCCTGGGAAGGCAGTAACGGAGGGGAAAGTGGGGAACTTTCCTGCAGCCAAGTTGTGCAAAACTTTGAATCGGGCAGTGGGCACCCTCCGGGGTTGCTCACGCAAATACGGCTGCAGGAGTCCCCAGTGTCCCTCCAGAACTTTACTTTTGGAGATGAGTTGCCACCGGAGGAGGAGAAAAAAAAAAGAAAAAATTATGGAAGTTGAGGCGGAAAAAGGCAAAGGGGAAGACAGGTGGAGTATCTTACAAATATTCCTACCTGTCTTCCTTGCGTTCCGGACCGGGTGAGAGCTCGGTTCGGGACGCAAACCCCGCAAATCCCCCAGCTCCGGCCTCTGCAGTGGGGTCGTGGCGGGTATGTGGGCAGAAAGACATGGTGCTGGTTTTGAGCAATGTGGCCAAGGTGGCACCAGACGCCGTCTCCTGTAAAGGAGGTGGTGTCGATGGCCACGTGGCGCTAGGGGGCGTGTCCCCGTGTCCGGCGGATGGGGAACCTCAGAAGCCGGTCTCTGGCGCAAGCCGGAGGCCGGGGGACGGGGGGAACCGGAAACCGGATGTGGCGCCGGAAAACCGGAAGTCCGCTGGTCATGTGACTCGGCCGGCGGACGCACCAGAAAGTGTTGCGGCAGCGAGTGGTGGCGGTAGGAGAGGCTCCGGCACTGCTGGCCATCCCCCGACGGGAGGGGGGGTTGGTTTGGTGCCGGGAGCGGCTCTAGCGGTGCCTGCGGCCCCTCCATCTGCATCGCCGCAAGGCGGTGGGAGGGGTTTAGCGGGCACGGGGGGTGACGGCACCCCTCCTCCCGAACATTGTATTGGTGGCGCAGCAGATATGGAGGTCGGTGAAGCGGAGGGTGCTGAGGGATTGCCGCCTGAGATATCCGGCGGCACCCCAGAAGTAGCGGCACCTGATGATGTGGAGACCCCAAAAATGACAAAAACAACTTATAAAAAGCCCATCGACAAGAGGAAGAACTCTGTAACCAGCCTGGCCGGTATGAAAGTTGTGGAGAGGAATGTAAGTGAAAATGTAAATATTAATGGTAATGTTAGTAGTGTTGGTAATATTGTTGGTGGTGGTAATGTTGTGGATGTTAATGTGGGTTGTAATATTGTGGGGGGAGTGTCAACCATTGGCGGGCCGGTTGCTCCTTCTGCCAGAGCGCCCGGCAGGTCGTATGCGGGCGTTGTGGTGGGGGGACCGTCGGCCCACCCATCCTCATCTTCTGGGCCCGGGGACGGCAGTTTGCAACAGCGCCTCCTAGAAGCCTTAAGGGAGGGGAAGCAGACGATAACAGTAGGGGGAGTGCAGAAGGACCTATCCTTTTGGATAAATAGGTATGGTCTGGATGCCTTCCGAGAGAGACGGGGAGATCAGTGGTCGCTCCCAACAACCGGGCCGGCCGTGGCCAGGAGGAATGTGGTCCGTCTCCAGTGGCGTGGCAATGATGCGTGCCCTCCTCGTAAGAGGGTGGTGGAGCTGCTGCTGGAGATGGGCTTCAAGGCGAGTGACATCTACGCCTTGATACATCCTCATGGTACGGCTGAGTTTGACATCAGCTTTGTTCAGCCGGGGGGCCTTGAGGTCTTCTGGGGGAACTATGAGCTGGTGAAAAGCGAGCCCGGCTGGCGAGGGTTTGCTGCGCAAGCAATCTCTCGCCAGAATGGTCTCAGGAAAGTGACCGTTCTTACCCGTAACGAGTCGCTTTCCTGTGTGGACATCATGACCTGGTTGGGAAGATACGGTGAGGTAGCAGAGATGCCACGGAAGAACTGCGATGAGTTTGGCATCTGGTCGGGAGCCTGGACGTTTATGGTTAAACTTAAGCGTCTGGGGCAGACGGTGTCCCACATACCATCATCTGCTTTCTTGGGAAGAGATCGAATCCTTGTCTTCTACCAGGGGCAGCCGAAGCTGTGTCACCGGTGTGGCGACCCCTCACACTTGAGCGCAAGCTGCACTGTGCAGAAGTGCGCTCATTGTGGGGGGGTAGGCCATCTGGCCGCATCGTGTGAGCAGATTAGGTGTAACCTGTGTGGTGACCTAGGTCACCCTTTCAGTCGGTGTCCGCGCTCAGTCGTCAATGTCTGTTCCAACCCTACGGAGAATGTAAGGAGGGAGGTCTCCGTGGGCGAGGGGGCGGACAGAGACGATAGAGCCCAAGAGCAAAGGACGAACGCCAGGAGGGGACCCCCTTCTCGTCAGAGAAGGGTGGAAAAACGCAGAAGGGAACGAGAGCTGAGGAGGACCCAGGAAACTGGGGACTCCTCTGGCTCGGACCTGGATGCCCCCCAGGATACTGATGCTCTTGGGGGGGCCGTACTGGACGAGGAGATAAGGAGGATAGAGAGAGAGCAGAGGGCTGAGGACTCCCAGTCCTCCCACTATGAAAGTGTGGAAGAGGAAGGGAGGTCACAGCCTAAAACAAAACAGGGGACACCGGGTAACATCAAAACAGGGCTAAAAACATCTGGCCCTGCCCCGGCCAAGGAAGGCAAAACCTGCACCCCCCTGGTGTGCTCCCCCAACCGATACCGTGTTCTCATGGATATTCCAGACCCCCAGGACGGGGGGGAGAGCACGGTAGGGAGTCTAGGTGTCGTTGAGCCTCCTCTTCTGCGGGGGCCACTGTCCCCGGGGGAGGGGGTCGGCCCGGACCCAGGAGATGAGAATGGGAGGGGGGTGGTGGAGGTTATGGACTCCTCAAAAACAAAAAAAAGAGGTAAAGAGGGTGAGGGGTCCTCCTCAGAGGAGAAAGCAAGGGGTGGGAAGAAGAAAACCGTCTAACTCAATCATTTATGATGGCGGCACCCACTCCGTTGACGCTGGCATCGATTAACGTTGCCAGCATTAAGTCGAATATGGCTAGATTTGCAGCCTTTGATTTTCTCGGCCGGGTTGAAGCTGACATTTTGTTTTTGCAGGAGACCAGACTGTCACTTTTGGCAGAGGTCGTGAAAGCTAGGAGGGAGTGGCGACGTGGGCCCTCCTACTGGTCTCTTGCGGCTGAGCCATATAGCGGGGTGGCGGTACTTTTTACCGCACCGGTCACATGCCGGCGGATGATCGAGTTAGAAATGGGGCGGTGCTTGATCTTAGATGTTCTCATGAGGGGACAAGAACTAAGACTCATTAACATCTACGGTCCCCAGACAAAGTGGGACCGGAAAAGTCTCTTCATGAGGATTAAGCCCTTCCTTTTTACAGGCCGACAAGTCATTTTTGGAGGGGACTTTAACACTGTCGTTAGGCCCCAAGACAGAGGAGGTTCCAGAAAGGTACTGGCCTATGATAGTGTCGAGTTGAATAGAATAGCTAGTGATGCTCGCCTGGAGGACATCCACATTCGGTATACCCCAGGCCACTCGGGATTCACCTATCATAGTGGTAGTCGTAGATCCAGAATAGACAGGTTTTTTTTAAAGGAGGACGCCATCTCTTCGGCAGTGTCCGTCGTTGAGGTGGAGTTCTCCGATCACTGTATGATTATGTTTTCTTTGAATGTTGCAGAGTCCCTCCAGATGGGAAGAGGTATATGGAGGCTGAATTCTACTCTCCTGGAAGAAGCAGAGATAAGACAGGCCTTCGAGGATTTTCTTCAGAGCCAGGTACCTTTATTGGATCTAGGTGGTACTAAGTCTGAGTGGTGGGAGGTGTTCAAAGAACGGGTGGCTGAGTTTTTCCGTCAGATCTCGTGCCTCAGGTCTATGAGCAGGTATCGCCTGTATCAAGACATGAGGAGGAAACTCGAACATCTAGTCTCAACCGGAGGTAGCCGTGAGGAAATCTCCGTGGTGAAAGCTCTGCTCAAAAGATGCCAATATGATAGGCACACGTCTTTGGTTCTTGAACGGGATTTCGGGAGGTACCGCTCGCCCGACCCTTACAAGAACTGCAAGATGTCAGTGAGTCGTAAGGTGGTGACAGGACTGGTAGATAGTACAGGCTCCCTGATGAGATCCAAATCAGGGATCCTGGAGGTCATCAGATCCTTTTATTCGCAGCTTTTGGGTGAGCAGGATCTAAACCGAGACGAAATGTCGGCTTTCCTGGCTGAAACCATCCCTGAGCCAGGAGCAGACCCCTCGCTTGGTGTTTTGACAGAGTCGATCAAGGAAGAGGAAGTGATGCTGGCGATTGATGGGTTGGCCATCAAAAAGTCGCCAGGCCCAGATGGCTTAACATCTGAGTTTTATAAGGCTTTTAAGGGAACCTTAGTTCCCCTCTTGACTGCGGTTTTTAATGAGTGCCTCTCCTCGGGCGCTCTTCCAAAGTCAATGGGCAAGTCGGCCTTGATCATTCTGTCAAAGGGTAAGGATTCGACACGTATTGAGAACTGGCGTCCCATAGCGCTCCTCAATACGGACAGAAAGGTTCTCGCAAAAGTACTGTTTAATCGGCTGGTGAAGTTTGCACCCCGGCTCCTTTCGTCGGCCCAGCATTGCTCTGTTCCAGGCCGCAGCACCTTTAGTGCTGTCCTCAGTGTCAGAGAGGCAGTGGAGCAGGGACATTCTGGCCGATGGGAGGGGTACATGCTGTCCTTGGATCAGGCCAAAGCTTTTGACCGGGTGAATCACAAGTACCTTTGGTCAGTCCTTCTGAGGTATGGCCTACCGGGTGAGTTCGTTAATTGGCTCCAGACCCTATATGCTGGGGCTGAGTCTTTTGCACTGGTGAACGGTTGGACTGGAACCCCCTTTGAGGTTGGGTCTGGTGTCCGCCAGGGTTGTCCCTTAAGCCCCTTGCTGTATGTTTTCGCGATCGACCCCTTTCTTAGGCGGCTCGATCGTGGGCCATTGGCGGGGGTGGGGATGGACTTGGAGGAGCCGGAAGCCACTCAGAGGGTGGTTGCGTACGCGGATGACGTCACTATCTTTGTCTCCTCGAGAGGGGGGGCAGAGTGGGTGATGTCAGAAGTTGAGCGCTACTCACGGGCATCTGGGTCCAGGATCAACCGGGACAAGTGTGAAAGTCTCTGGCTGGGGGGAGGGGATCCTAGTTTTGATCTCCCGGACACCCTCCCAGAGCCCAAAGGGTCTGCTAAAATCTTAGGCATTGAATTTGGCCCGGGTGATTACCCCATGAAAAACTGGGAAGGTAGGCTATCAATAGCTGCCCAGAAGGTTGGCCAATGGAAGGGATGGTCTTTGTCCCTTAGGGAAAGGGTTCACCTGGCCAAGGCTTACCTGATGCCCATGTTGCTCTACCTTGGCAGCGTGTGCATGTTGCCAGAACCTCTCTGGACTCGGGTCTATAGCCTGTTCTTCCAACTGTTATGGGGAAACAGGCTTAACCTAATCAAGAGGGAGGTTACTTACCTACCGAGGAAACTAGGTGGGTTAGGTATGGTTAACCCAGTGGTGTTTCTAGTAAACACCTTCATTAAAATTAATTTGGCAAACCTCTTTGAAAGAGAAAGGGCTCCTCTGTGGATATCCTCCTGCAGGGGATGGTTTCGGCCTTTCTTCCAGGAATGGGAGACAGGAGGCCAAGCGAAAGACCTGCGTGTACCCCATGGGCACCTCCCGGCTTATGCCGCCCCGGTTCTGAAGGTTGTTCGTCGGTGGGGTCTGGAGGCGAGGGAGATCAAGACCATGTCGAGAAAATTTCTTGACAGAAAGGTCTTGTTGACCTGCTTCCAGAAGCCCCTGGCGCTCAGGGACTGCCCAAGTAGCGACCTCGGGGTGGGATTAAAACTTTTAAACTCTGTGAGGATTCCCCAGAAGTTTTGGGATCTGGCTTGGCGCTGCTTCCATGGGAGGCTGTATGTAAGGGGCAATCTGAAGTACAGAAACTCCGATGAAAGAGGTTGTCCTCGGGAGGAGTGCGATGACACGCTGGAAAGCATGGACCATTTCTTGCTTCAGTGTCCCTTCAATGCAGAGGTTTACAAACGGGTGGGTGCCTCCATCGGTTGGCCCGGTCTGACCAACCTCTCCTACGCTGGTTGGGCCTATGGGGCATTCGGAGACCTGGGTGGAAGGGATCATTGCACTTCTTTTTTAGTTAGTTTAGTGATCAGGTATTTCACGTGGAACGCACGGTGCTTAGTATCGACTCAGTGTAAAATCCTCCTGGAGGACGAGGTGTGTAGGAATATCATGGGTGACCTGGTGAAGGTCCGGTCTCTGGAGGTTGAGAAACTGGGTGCATCCAAGGCCTCTCGACTTTGGAGGGGCTTCAATTTTAGGGTGCCCTAGGTGGAACCAACCTTCAGGGGGAGGGGAGGGAGTGCCCCTGGGTATTAGACTGGAGGTGGGGGTCTGCACCTGGCCATGACACCGGGAAATAGCGATAGGGACAGAATGAGAGACAGCAGGAGGGACAGATTAGTTTATAAAGTAATAAGGGATAGAGATAGGGCAAGCAGCATAGGTTTAGCGATAGGGACCGGGGTGGTGGTTGGGGGTTGGCTTTGGCCTCTGGGCTGGTGCTCTAGGGGGGCTTTCCTCTCTCTCTCCTCTGGTGATGGGCTGAGTAAGCACAAGTAGGTTTTTGTTTTGAGCTTTTTGGAGACAGAAAAAGGGCTTACAAGCAGCCAAACTTAGGTTTTCGGGTTATTGTATACAGTATGATATTTTGTTATAGTTATGTGTCGGTATGATTATATGGTGTATAGGTGTATGCATGGGTTTGAGTGAATGTTTAGATAAGATGGGCAGTAGATAGGTGGGGTGGGGGGCCTGGGGGTGTGCCCATCCCGATTCTGGACTACGTGGACGTGAGGAGGACATGAGACGTGGGATCGGGCTGGGTGGGTGATGTGTTGGGTGGTGGGGGCCAGCATCTGAACTATGCGGACATGGAAGGACATGAGGCGTGATGCTGGTTGGGGGAGGTGATGGGTGGTGATGGATAAGTTAGTGTGTACAGGGTTAGGTATGAATGTGGATAAGTTAATAAAATAAAATAAAAAAAAAAGTAAAAAATATATAAAAAAAAAAAAAAAAAAATAATAATTGAAAAAAATTAGAAAAAAATAAATAAATATATATATATATATTTTTGTTTTTTGTGTTTTGTTCTTTTCTTTTCATTTACATGGTGCACTGGAGTAAGTGCACCATGGGATGGTAACTTTTATTTTCAGAGTTTATTATTATTATTATTATTATTATTATTATTTTGTTTATATTATTATTGTGATTATTATTTTTTTGTTTTATATATGTCTTGATTTTTTTTTTAGGGGGCCATTGGTTGGCACATGGTTTTTAAGAGTATGTTGTATATAGTGTTATAGTTATGTTTTCTTGGGGTTAGGGGGGTTTAGGTGTGTGTATGAATGAGTATGGGATTATAGTTATGTATGCATGGGGATTTATGTAAGAAGGGCCAGGCTGGGTAAATTGTACAGAAATGTACATAAGTTTTGTTTTGTTGTGTTTGTTTTGTAAATACCGTTTATTTTGTAATGTTTTATATTTTTCTATTAAAAGAGTAGCAGCAGTGACCAGCAAGGAGGGAGGTTGTGTGTGAGAGAGCTGCTGTGTGTGTGTGTTTGGTGGACCACACCCGAGATCCAGGGAGTTTCCTTTCTTTCACCAGCCCAGGTTTCTATCACCTGCCTGGGCTAAGGAAGCTTCCCTGAAGGAGGCTCCATTCATACATGGAGCCTCAGACCTCTACCCCCTGGAGCATGCAGGCGGGGGGTAGGGGGTCTTCCCAACCTGCTGGGAGCGTGCAGCCAGCATCAGGGGTGAGAAGGTCATCCCGTGTAAAGATCTGTGCGGCCCCCCCTGATGCTGGGGCTCTGGAAGGAGCCAGGAGGAGAGACATGGAGGATCATCCAGGTGGAGGACCAGAAGGCCCAGCGAGGCCAGATGCCCGACCAAGGGACCAGAGCACGGTCGAGGAGTGGGGGCTACTTCGGTCAGGAGAGTCTGTGGAGACGTTCAGCTCCCGCCTAGCTGCCCGGCTGGAAGAATACCGGGACCTCGGTAAGTCCCTGCGGCGGCTGCGGGAAGATCTGGCGGCCGCAAGGGGACGAGCAGCTAAAACATCAGCCTCCAAGAGGTCCCGGTATAATCTACAGGTAAAGGAAATACTGGAAGAAATTAATATGGTGGAGGAGAGAAAGATGGAGATTGTGGTCGGTGGGGGAGCCTTCGGGGAGAAATTGGAGAATGATGAAAGGTTTTCCCTGATGGCGTCCCCCACGCAAAGTAATGAAACCCCCTGCAAAAGGGGAGTAAAGGCATTGGCTGCTAAAAGTGCAGAGGCAGTGGAGGCCGCAAAAGTGGAGGCCGCAAAAGTGGAGGCCGCAAAAGTGGAGGCCGCAAAAGTGGAGGCCGCAAAAGTGGAGGCCGCAAAAGTGGAGGCCGCAAAAGTGGAGGCCGCAAAAATGGAGGCCGCAGAAGTGGAGGCCACAGAAATGGAGGAAAGCGTGGAGGTGGAGAGGACGCCTACCCGGGAGGAGACGGGCTCGGAGGACCCCTGGGAGGGCAGTAATGGAGGGGCAAGTGGGGAACTTTCCTGCAGCCAAGGTGTGCAAGACATTGAATCGGGCAGTGGGCACCCCCCGGGGTTGCTCACGCAAATACGGCTGCAGGAGTCCCCAGTGTCCCTCCAGAACTTTACTTTTGGAGCTGAGTTGCCACCAGAGGAGGACAAAGTACAGAAGAAGAAGCTTTGGAAGTTAAGGCGGAAGAAAACAAAGGCGAAGACAGGTGGGGTATCCTATAAATATTCCTACCTGTCTTCCTTGCGTTCCGGACCGGGTGAGAGCTCGGTTCGGGACGCAAACCCCGCAAATCCCCCAGCTCCGGCCTCTGCAGTGGGGTCGTGGCGGGTATGTGGGCAGAAAGATATGGTGCTGGTTTTGAGCAATGTGGCCAAGATGGCGCCAGACGCCGTCTCCTGTAAAGGAGGTGGTGTCGATGGCCACGTGGCGCTAGGGGGCGTGTCCCCGTGTCCGGCGGATGGGGAACCTCAGAAGCCGGTCTCTGGCGCAAGCCGGAGGCCGGGGGACAGGGGGAACCGGAAACCGGATGTGGCGCCGAAAAACCGGAAGTCCGCTGGTCATGTGACTCGGCCGGCGGACGCACCAGAAAGTGTTGCGGCAGCGAGTGGTGGCGGTAGGAGAGGCTTCGGCACTGCTGGCCATCCCCCGACGTGAGGGGGGGGTGGTTTGGTGCCGGGAGCGGCTCTAGCTGTGCCTGCGGCCCCTCCATCTGCATCGCCGCAAGGCGGTGGGAGGGGTTTAGCGGGCACGGGGGGTGACGGCACCCCTCCTCCCGAACATTGCATTGGTGGCGCAGCAGAAATGGAGGTCGGTGAAGCGGAGGGTGCTGAGGGATTGCCGCCTGAGATATCCGGCGGCGCCCCAGAAGTAGCGGCACCTGATGATGTGGAGACCCCAAAAACAACATATATAAAGCCTATGGACAAAAGGAAGAACTCCGTTACCAGCCTGGCCGGTATGAAAGTTGTGGAGAGGAATGTAAGTGAAAATGTAAATATTAATGGTAATGTTAGTAGTGTTGGTAATATTGTTGGTGGTGGTAATGTTGTGGATGTTAATGTGGGTTGTAATATTGTGGGGGGAGTGTCAACCATTGGCGGGCCGGTTGCTCCTTCTGCCAGAGCGCCCGGCAGGTCGTATGCGGGCGTTGTGGTGGGGGGACCGTCGGCCCACCCATCCTCATCTTCTGGGCCCGGGGACGGCAGTTTGCAACAGCGCCTCCTAGAAGCCTTAAGGGAGGGGAAGCAGACAATAACAGTAGGGGGAGTGCAGAAGGACCTATCCTTTTGGATAAATAGGTATGGTCTGGATGCCTTCCGAGAGAGACGGGGAGATCAGTGGTCGCTCCCAACAACCGGGCCGGCCGTGGCCAGGAGGAATGTGGTCCGTCTCCAGTGGCGTGGCAATGATGCGTGCCCTCCTCGTAAGAGGGTGGTGGAGCTGCTGCTGGAGATGGGCTTCAAGGCGAGTGACATCTACGCCTTGATACATCCTCATGGTACGGCTGAGTTTGACATCAGCTTTGTTCAGCCGGGGGGCCTTGAGGTCTTCTGGGGGAACTATGAGCTGGTGAAAAGCGAGCCCGGCTGGCGAGGGTTTGCTGCGCAAGCAATCTCTCGCCAGAATGGTCTCAGGAAAGTGACCGTTCTTACCCGTAACGAGTCGCTTTCCTGTGTGGACATCATGACCTGGTTGGGAAGATACGGTGAGGTAGCAGAGATGCCACGGAAGAACTGCGATGAGTTTGGCATCTGGTCGGGAGCCTGGACGTTTATGGTTAAACTTAAGCGTCTGGGGCAGACGGTGTCCCACATACCATCATCTGCTTTCTTGGGAAGAGATCGAATCCTTGTCTTCTACCAGGGGCAGCCGAAGCTGTGTCACCGGTGTGGCGACCCCTCACACTTGAGCGCAAGCTGCACTGTGCAGAAGTGCGCTCATTGTGGGGGGGTAGGCCATCTGGCCGCATCGTGTGAGCAGATTAGGTGTAACCTGTGTGGTGACCTAGGTCACCCTTTCAGTCGGTGTCCGCGCTCAGTCGTCAATGTCTGTTCCAACCCTACGGAGAATGTAAGGAGGGAGGTCTCCGTGGGCGAGGGGGCGGACAGAGACGATAGAGCCCAAGAGCAAAGGACGAACGCCAGGAGGGGACCCCCTTCTCGTCAGAGAAGGGCGGAAAAACGCAGAAGGGAACGAGAGCTGAGGAGGACCCAGGAAACTGGGGACTCCTCTGGCTCGGACCTGGATGCCCCCCAGGATACTGATGCTCTTGGGGGGGCCGTACTGGACGAGGAGATAAGGAGGATAGAGAGAGAGCAGAGGGCTGAGGACTCCCAGTCCTCCCACTATGAAAGTGTGGAAGAGGAAGGGAGGTCACAGCCTAAAACAAAACAGGGGACACCGGGTAACATCAAAACAGGGCTAAAAACATCTGGCCCTGCCCCGGCCAAGGAAGGCAAAACCTGCACCCCCCTGGTGTGCTCCCCCAACCGATACCGTGTTCTCATGGATATTCCAGACCCCCAGGCCGGGGGGGAGAGCACGGTAGGGAGTCTAGGAGTCGTTGAGCCTCCTCTTCTGCGGGGGCCACTGTCCCCGGGGGAGGGGGTCGGCCCGGACCCAGGAGATGAGAATGGGAGGGGGGTGGTGGAGGTTATGGACTCCTCAACAACAAAAAAAAGAGGTAAAGAGGGTGAGGGGTCCTCCTCAGAGGAGAAAGCAAGGGGTGGGAAGAAGAAAACCGTCTAACTCAATCATTTATGATGGCGGCACCCACTCCGTTGACGCTGGCATCGATTAACGTTGCCAGCATTAAGTCGAATATGGCTAGATTTGCAGCCTTTGATTTTCTCGGCCGGGTTGAAGCTGACATTTTGTTTTTGCAGGAGACCAGACTGTCACTTTTGGCAGAGGTCGTGAAAGCTAGGAGGGAGTGGCGACGTGGGCCCTCCTACTGGTCTCTTGCGGCTGAGCCATATAGCGGGGTGGCGGTACTTTTTACCGCACCGGTCACATGCCGGCGGATGATCGAGTTAGAAATGGGGCGGTGCTTGATCTTAGATGTTCTCATGAGGGGACAAGAACTAAGACTCATTAACATCTACGGTCCCCAGACAAAGTGGGACCGGAAAAGTCTCTTCATGAGGATTAAGCCCTTCCTTTTTACAGGCCGACAAGTCATTTTTGGAGGGGACTTTAACACTGTCGTTAGGCCCCAAGACAGAGGAGGTTCCAGAAAGGTACTGGCCTATGATAGTGTCGAGTTGAATAGAATAGCTAGTGATGCTCGCCTGGAGGACATCCACATTCGGTATACCCCAGGCCACTCGGGATTCACCTATCATAGTGGTAGTCGTAGATCCAGAATAGACAGGTTTTTTTTAAAGGAGGACGCCATCTCTTCGGCAGTGTCCGTCGTTGAGGTGGAGTTCTCCGATCACTGTATGATTATGTTTTCTTTGAATGTTGCAGAGTCCCTCCAGATGGGAAGAGGTATATGGAGGCTGAATTCTACTCTCCTGGAAGAAGCAGAGATAAGACAGGCCTTCGAGGATTTTCTTCAGAGCCAGGTACCTTTATTGGATCTAGGTGGTACTAAGTCTGAGTGGTGGGAGGTGTTCAAAGAACGGGTGGCTGAGTTTTTCCGTCAGATCTCGTGCCTCAGGTCTATGAGCAGGTATCGCCTGTATCAAGACATGAGGAGGAAACTCGAACATCTAGTCTCAACCGGAGGTAGCCGTGAGGAAATCTCCGTGGTGAAAGCTCTGCTCAAAAGATGCCAATATGATAGGCACACGTCTTTGGTTCTTGAACGGGATTTCGGGAGGTACCGCTCGCCCGACCCTTACAAGAACTGCAAGATGTCAGTGAGTCGTAAGGTGGTGACAGGACTGGTAGATAGTACAGGCTCCCTGATGAGATCCAAATCAGGGATCCTGGAGGTCATCAGATCCTTTTATTCGCAGCTTTTGGGTGAGCAGGATCTAAACCGAGACGAAATGTCGGCTTTCCTGGCTGAAACCATCCCTGAGCCAGGAGCAGACCCCTCGCTTGGTGTTTTGACAGAGTCGATCAAGGAAGAGGAAGTGATGCTGGCGATTGATGGGTTGGCCATCAAAAAGTCGCCAGGCCCAGATGGCTTAACATCTGAGTTTTATAAGGCTTTTAAGGGAACCTTAGTTCCCCTCTTGACTGCGGTTTTTAATGAGTGCCTCTCCTCGGGCGCTCTTCCAAAGTCAATGGGCAAGTCGGCCTTGATCATTCTGTCAAAGGGTAAGGATTCGACACGTATTGAGAACTGGCGTCCCATAGCGCTCCTCAATACGGACAGAAAGGTTCTCGCAAAAGTACTGTTTAATCGGCTGGTGAAGTTTGCACCCCGGCTCCTTTCGTCGGCCCAGCATTGCTCTGTTCCAGGCCGCAGCACCTTTAGTGCTGTCCTCAGTGTCAGAGAGGCAGTGGAGCAGGGACATTCTGGCCGATGGGAGGGGTACATGCTGTCCTTGGATCAGGCCAAAGCTTTTGACCGGGTGAATCACAAGTACCTATGGTCAGTCCTTCTGAGGTATGGCCTACCGGGTGAGTTCGTTAATTGGCTCCAGACCCTATACGCTGGGGCTGAGTCTTTTGCACTGGTGAACGGTTGGACTGGAACCCCCTTTGAGGTTGGGTCTGGTGTCCGCCAGGGTTGTCCCTTAAGCCCCTTGCTGTATGTTTTCGCGATCGACCCCTTTCTTAGGCGGCTCGATCGTGGGCCATTGGCGGGGGTGGGGATGGACTTGGAGGAGCCGGAAGCCACTCAGAGGGTGGTTGCGTACGCGGATGACGTCACTATCTTTGTCTCCTCGAGAGGGGAGGCAGAGTGGGTGATGTCAGAAGTTGAGCGCTACTCACGGGCATCTGGGTCCAGGATCAACCGGGACAAGTGTGAAAGTCTCTGGCTGGGGGGAGGGGATCCTAGTTTTGATCTCCCGGACACCCTCCCAGAGCCCAAAGGGTCTGCTAAAATCTTAGGCATTGAATTTGGCCCGGGTGATTACCCCATGAAAAACTGGGAAGGTAGGCTATCAATAGCTGCCCAGAAGGTTGGCCAATGGAAGGGATGGTCTTTGTCCCTTAGGGAAAGGGTTCACCTGGCCAAGGCTTACCTGATGCCCATGTTGCTCTACCTTGGCAGCGTGTGCATGTTGCCAGAACCTCTCTGGACTCGGGTCTATAGCCTGTTCTTCCAACTGTTATGGGGAAACAGGCTTAACCTAATCAAGAGGGAGGTTACTTACCTACCGAGGAAACTAGGTGGGTTAGGTATGGTTAACCCAGTGGTGTTTCTAGTAAACACCTTCATTAAAATTAATTTGGCAAACCTCTTTGAAAGAGAAAGGGCTCCTCTGTGGATATCCTCCTGCAGGGGATGGTTTCGGCCTTTCTTCCAGGAATGGGAGACAGGAGGCCAAGCGAAAGACCTGCGTGTACCCCATGGGCACCTCCCGGCTTATGCCGCCCCGGTTCTGAAGGTTGTTCGTCGGTGGGGTCTGGAGGCGAGGGAGATCAAGACCATGTCGAGAAAATTTCTTGACAGAAAGGTCTTGTTGACCTGCTTCCAGAAGCCCCTGGCGCTCAGGGACTGCCCAAGTAGCGACCTCGGGGTGGGATTAAAACTTTTAAACTCTGTGAGGATTCCCCAGAAGTTTTGGGATCTGGCTTGGCGCTGCTTCCATGGGAGGCTGTATGTAAGGGGCAATCTGAAGTACAGAAACTCCGATGAAAGAGGTTGTCCTCGGGAGGAGTGCGATGACACGCTGGAAAGCATGGACCATTTCTTGCTTCAGTGTCCCTTCAATGCAGAGGTTTACAAACGGGTGGGTGCCTCCATCGGTTGGCCCGGTCTGACCAACCTCTCCTACGCTGGTTGGGCCTATGGGGCATTCGGAGACCTGGGTGGAAGGGATCATTGCACTTCTTTTTTAGTTAGTTTAGTGATCAGGTATTTCACGTGGAACGCACGGTGCTTAGTATCGACTCAGTGTAAAATCCTCCTGGAGGACGAGGTGTGTAGGAATATCATGGGTGACCTGGTGAAGGTCCGGTCTCTGGAGGTTGAGAAACTGGGTGCATCCAAGGCCTCTCGACTTTGGAGGGGCTTCAATTTTAGGGTGCCCTAGGTGGAACCAACCTTCAGGGGGAGGGGAGGGAGTGCCCCTGGGTATTAGACTGGAGGTGGGGGTCTGCACCTGGCCATGACACCGGGAAATAGCGATAGGGACAGAATGAGAGACAGCAGGAGGGACAGATTAGTTTATAAAGTAATAAGGGATAGAGATAGGGCAAGCAGCATAGGTTTAGCGATAGGGACCGGGGTGGTGGTTGGGGGTTGGCTTTGGCCTCTGGGCTGGTGCTCTAGGGGGGCTTTCCTCTCTCTCTCCTCTGGTGATGGGCTGAGTAAGCACAAGTAGGTTTTTGTTTTGAGCTTTTTGGAGACAGAAAAAGGGCTTACAAGCAGCCAAACTTAGGTTTTCGGGTTATTGTATACAGTATGATATTTTGTTATAGTTATGTGTCGGTATGATTATATGGTGTATAGGTGTATGCATGGGTTTGAGTGAATGTTTAGATAAGATGGGCAGTAGATAGGTGGGGTGGGGGGGCCTGGGGGTGTGCCCATCCCGATTCTGGACTACGTGGACGTGAGGAGGACATGAGACGTGGGATCGGGCTGGGTGGGTGATGTGTTGGGTGGTGGGGGCCAGCATCTGAACTATGCGGACATGGAAGGACATGAGGCGTGATGCTGGTTGGGGGAGGTGATGGGTGGTGATGGATAAGTTAGTGTGTACAGGGTTAGGTATGAATGTGGATAAGTTAATAAAATAAAAATAAAAAAAAAAAAAAAAAAGTAAAAAATATATAAAAAAAAAAAAAAAAAAATAATAATTGAAAAAAATTAGAAAAAAATAAATAAATATATATATATATATTTTTGTTTTTTGTGTTTTGTTCTTTTCTTTTCTTTTACATGGTGCACTGGAGTAAGTGCACCATGGGATGGTAACTTTTATTTTCAGAGTTTATTATTATTATTATTATTATTATTATTATTATTATTATTATTATTATTTTGTTTATATTATTATTGTGATTATTATTTTTTTGTTTTATATATGTCTTGATTTTTTTTTTAGGGGGCCATTGGTTGGCACATGGTTTTTAAGAGTATGTTGTATATAGTGTTATAGTTATGTTTTCTTGGGGTTGGGGGGGTTTAGGTGTGTGTATGAATGAGTATGGGATTATAGTTATGTATGCATGGGGATTTATGTAAGAAGGGCCAGGCTGGGTAAATTGTACAGAAATGTACATAAGTTTTGTTTTGTTGTGTTTGTTTTGTAAATACCGTTTATTTTGTAATGTTTTATATTTTTCTATTAAAAGAGTAGCAGCAGTGACCAGCAAGGAGGGAGGTTGTGTGTGAGAGAGCTGCTGTGTGTGTGTGTTTGGTGGACCACACCCGAGATCCAGGGAGTTTCCTTTCTTTCACCAGCCCAGGTTTCTATCACCTGCCTGGGCTAAGGAAGCTTCCCTGAAGGAGGCTCCATTCATACATGGAGCCTCAGACCTCTACCCCCTGGAGCATGCAGGCGGGGGGTAGGGGGTCTTCCCAACCTGCTGGGAGCGTGCAGCCAGCATCAGGGGTGAGAAGGTCATCCCGTGGAAAGATCTGTGCGGCCCCCCCTGATGCTGGGGCTCTGGAAGGAGCCAGGAGGAGAGACATGGCGGATCATCCAGGTGGAGGACCAGAAGGCCCAGCAAGGCCAGATGCCAGACCTGAGGACCAGAGCACGGTAGAGGAATGGGGGCTACTGCGGTCGGGAGAGTCGGTGGAAACCTTCAGCTCCCGCCTAGCTGCCCGGCTGGAAGAATACCGGGACCTCGGTAAGTCCCTGCGGCGGCTTCGTGAAGATCTGGCGGTCGCAAGGGGACGAGCCGCGAAAACATCAGGCGCCAAGAGGTCCCGGTATAATCTACAGGTAAAGACAATTTTGGAGGAAATTAATATGGTGGAGGAGAGGAAGATAGAGATTGTGGTCGGTGGGGGAGCCTTCGGGGAGAAATTGGAGAATGATGAAAGGTTTTCCCTGATGGCGTCCCCCACGCAAAGTAATGAAACCCCCTGCAAAAGGGGAGTAAAGGCATTGGCTGCTAAAAGTGCAGAGGCAGTGGAGGCCGCAAAAGTGGAGGCCGCAAAAGTGGAGGCCGCAAAAGTGGAGGCCGCAAAAGTGGAGGCCGCAAAAGTGGAGGCCGCAGAAGTGGAGGCCACAGAAATGGAGGAAAGCGTGGATTTGGAGAGGACGCCAACCCGGGAGGAGACGGGCTCGGAGGACCCCTGGGAAGGCAGTAACGGAGGGGCAAGTGGGGAACTTTCCTGCAGCCAAGTTGTGCAAAACTTTGAATCGGGCAGTGGGCACCCTCCGGGGTTGCTCACGCAAATACGGCTGCAGGAGTCCCCAGTGTCCCTCCAGAACTTTACTTTTGGAGATGAGTTGCCACCGGAGGAGGAGGAAAAAAAAAAGAAAAAATTATGGAAGTTGAGGCGGAAAAAGGCAAAGGGGAAGACAGGTGGAGTATCTTACAAATATTCCTACCTGTCTTCCTTGCGTTCCGGACCGGGTGAGAGCTCGGTTCGGGACGCAAACCCCGCAAATCCCCCAGCTCCGGCCTCTGCAGTGGGGTCGTGGCGGGTATGTGGGCAGAAAGACATGGTGCTGGTTTTGAGCAATGTGGCCAAGGTGGCACCAGACGCCGTCTCCTGTAAAGGAGGTGGTGTCGATGGCCACGTGGCGCTAGGGGGCGTGTCCCCGTGTCCGGCGGATGGGGAACCTCAGAAGCCGGTCTCTGGCGCAAGCCGGAGGCCGGGGGACGGGGGGAACCGGAAACCGGATGTGGCGCCGGAAAACCGGAAGTCCGCTGGTCATGTGACTCGGCCGGCGGACGCACCAGAAAGTGTTGCGGCAGCGAGTGGTGGCGGTAGGAGAGGCTCCGGCACTGCTGGCCATCCCCCGACGGGAGGGGGGGTTGGTTTGGTGCCGGGAGCGGCTCTAGCGGTGCCTGCGGCCCCTCCATCTGCATCGCCGCAAGGCGGTGGGAGGGGTTTAGCGGGCACGGGGGGTGACGGCACCCCTCCTCCCGAACATTGTATTGGTGGCGCAGCAGATATGGAGGTCGGTGAAGCGGAGGGTGCTGAGGGATTGCCGCCTGAGATATCCGGCGGCACCCCAGAAGTAGCGGCACCTGATGATGTGGAGACCCCAAAAATGACAAAAACAACTTATAAAAAGCCCATCGACAAGAGGAAGAACTCTGTAACCAGCCTGGCCGGTATGAAAGTTGTGGAGAGGAATGTAAGTGAAAATGTAAATATTAATGGTAATGTTAGTAGTGTTGGTAATATTGTTGGTGGTGGTAATGTTGTGGATGTTAATGTGGGTTGTAATATTGTGGGGGGAGTGTCAACCATTGGCGGGCCGGTTGCTCCTTCTGCCAGAGCGCCCGGCAGGTCGTATGCGGGCGTTGTGGTGGGGGGACCGTCGGCCCACCCATCCTCATCTTCTGGGCCCGGGGACGGCAGTTTGCAACAGCGCCTCCTAGAAGCCTTAAGGGAGGGGAAGCAGACGATAACAGTAGGGGGAGTGCAGAAGGACCTATCCTTTTGGATAAATAGGTATGGTCTGGATGCCTTCCGAGAGAGACGGGGAGATCAGTGGTCGCTCCCAACAACCGGGCCGGCCGTGGCCAGGAGGAATGTGGTCCGTCTCCAGTGGCGTGGCAATGATGCGTGCCCTCCTCGTAAGAGGGTGGTGGAGCTGCTGCTGGAGATGGGCTTCAAGGCGAGTGACATCTACGCCTTGATACATCCTCATGGTACGGCTGAGTTTGACATCAGCTTTGTTCAGCCGGGGGGCCTTGAGGTCTTCTGGGGGAACTATGAGCTGGTGAAAAGCGAGCCCGGCTGGCGAGGGTTTGCTGCGCAAGCAATCTCTCGCCAGAATGGTCTCAGGAAAGTGACCGTTCTTACCCGTAACGAGTCGCTTTCCTGTGTGGACATCATGACCTGGTTGGGAAGATACGGTGAGGTAGCAGAGATGCCACGGAAGAACTGCGATGAGTTTGGCATCTGGTCGGGAGCCTGGACGTTTATGGTTAAACTTAAGCGTCTGGGGCAGACGGTGTCCCACATACCATCATCTGCTTTCTTGGGAAGAGATCGAATCCTTGTCTTCTACCAGGGGCAGCCGAAGCTGTGTCACCGGTGTGGCGACCCCTCACACTTGAGCGCAAGCTGCACTGTGCAGAAGTGCGCTCATTGTGGGGGGGTAGGCCATCTGGCCGCATCGTGTGAGCAGATTAGGTGTAACCTGTGTGGTGACCTAGGTCACCCTTTCAGTCGGTGTCCGCGCTCAGTCGTCAATGTCTGTTCCAACCCTACGGAGAATGTAAGGAGGGAGGTCTCCGTGGGCGAGGGGGCGGACAGAGACGATAGAGCCCAAGAGCAAAGGACGAACGCCAGGAGGGGACCCCCTTCTCGTCAGAGAAGGGTGGAAAAACGCAGAAGGGAACGAGAGCTGAGGAGGACCCAGGAAACTGGGGACTCCTCTGGCTCGGACCTGGATGCCCCCCAGGATACTGATGCTCTTGGGGGGGCCGTACTGGACGAGGAGATAAGGAGGATAGAGAGAGAGCAGAGGGCTGAGGACTCCCAGTCCTCCCACTATGAAAGTGTGGAAGAGGAAGGGAGGTCACAGCCTAAAACAAAACAGGGGACACCGGGTAACATCAAAACAGGGCTAAAAACATCTGGCCCTGCCCCGGCCAAGGAAGGCAAAACCTGCACCCCCCTGGTGTGCTCCCCCAACCGATACCGTGTTCTCATGGATATTCCAGACCCCCAGGACGGGGGGGAGAGCACGGTAGGGAGTCTAGGTGTCGTTGAGCCTCCTCTTCTGCGGGGGCCACTGTCCCCGGGGGAGGGGGTCGGCCCGGACCCAGGAGATGAGAATGGGAGGGGGGTGGTGGAGGTTATGGACTCCTCAAAAACAAAAAAAAGAGGTAAAGAGGGTGAGGGGTCCTCCTCAGAGGAGAAAGCAAGGGGTGGGAAGAAGAAAACCGTCTAACTCAATCATTTATGATGGCGGCACCCACTCCGTTGACGCTGGCATCGATTAACGTTGCCAGCATTAAGTCGAATATGGCTAGATTTGCAGCCTTTGATTTTCTCGGCCGGGTTGAAGCTGACATTTTGTTTTTGCAGGAGACCAGACTGTCACTTTTGGCAGAGGTCGTGAAAGCTAGGAGGGAGTGGCGACGTGGGCCCTCCTACTGGTCTCTTGCGGCTGAGCCATATAGCGGGGTGGCGGTACTTTTTACCGCACCGGTCACATGCCGGCGGATGATCGAGTTAGAAATGGGGCGGTGCTTGATCTTAGATGTTCTCATGAGGGGACAAGAACTAAGACTTATCAACATCTACGGTCCCCAGACAAAGTGGGACCGGAAAAGTCTCTTCATGAGGATTAAGCCCTTCCTTTTTACAGGCCGACAAGTCATTTTTGGAGGGGACTTTAACACTGTCGTTAGGCCCCAAGACAGAGGAGGTTCCAGAAAGGTACTGGCCTATGATAGTGTCGAGTTGAATAGAATAGCTAGTGATGCTCGCCTGGAGGACATCCACATTCGGTATACCCCAGGCCACTCGGGATTCACCTATCATAGTGGTAGTCGTAGATCCAGAATAGACAGGTTTTTTTTAAAGGAGGACGCCATCTCTTCGGCAGTGTCCGTCGTTGAGGTGGAGTTCTCCGATCACTGTATGATTATGTTTTCTTTGAATGTTGCAGAGTCCCTCCAGATGGGAAGAGGTATATGGAGGCTGAATTCTACTCTCCTGGAAGAAGCAGAGATAAGACAGGCCTTCGAGGATTTTCTTCAGAGCCAGGTACCTTTATTGGATCTAGGTGGTACTAAGTCTGAGTGGTGGGAGGTGTTCAAAGAACGGGTGGCTGAGTTTTTCCGTCAGATCTCGTGCCTCAGGTCTATGAGCAGGTATCGCCTGTATCAAGACATGAGGAGGAAACTCGAACATCTAGTCTCAACCGGAGGTAGCCGTGAGGAAATCTCCGTGGTGAAAGCTCTGCTCAAAAGATGCCAATATGATAGGCACACGTCTTTGGTTCTTGAACGGGATTTCGGGAGGTACCGCTCGCCCGACCCTTACAAGAACTGCAAGATGTCAGTGAGTCGTAAGGTGGTGACAGGACTGGTAGATAGTACAGGCTCCCTGATGAGATCCAAATCAGGGATCCTGGAGGTCATCAGATCCTTTTATTCGCAGCTTTTGGGTGAGCAGGATCTAAACCGAGACGAAATGTCGGCTTTCCTGGCTGAAACCATCCCTGAGCCAGGAGCAGACCCCTCGCTTGGTGTTTTGACAGAGTCGATCAAGGAAGAGGAAGTGATGCTGGCGATTGATGGGTTGGCCATCAAAAAGTCGCCAGGCCCAGATGGCTTAACATCTGAGTTTTATAAGGCTTTTAAGGGAACCTTAGTTCCCCTCTTGACTGCGGTTTTTAATGAGTGCCTCTCCTCGGGCGCTCTTCCAAAGTCAATGGGCAAGTCGGCCTTGATCATTCTGTCAAAGGGTAAGGATTCGACACGTATTGAGAACTGGCGTCCCATAGCGCTCCTCAATACGGACAGAAAGGTTCTCGCAAAAGTACTGTTTAATCGGCTGGTGAAGTTTGCACCCCGGCTCCTTTCGTCGGCCCAGCATTGCTCTGTTCCAGGCCGCAGCACCTTTAGTGCTGTCCTCAGTGTCAGAGAGGCAGTGGAGCAGGGACATTCTGGCCGATGGGAGGGGTACATGCTGTCCTTGGATCAGGCCAAAGCTTTTGACCGGGTGAATCACAAGTACCTTTGGTCAGTCCTTCTGAGGTATGGCCTACCGGGTGAGTTCGTTAATTGGCTCCAGACCCTATACGCTGGGGCTGAGTCTTTTGCACTGGTGAACGGTTGGACTGGAACCCCCTTTGAGGTTGGGTCTGGTGTCCGCCAGGGTTGTCCCTTAAGCCCCTTGCTGTATGTTTTCGCGATCGACCCCTTTCTTAGGCGGCTCGATCGTGGGCCATTGGCGGGGGTGGGGATGGACTTGGAGGAGCCGGAAGCCACTCAGAGGGTGGTTGCGTACGCGGATGACGTCACTATCTTTGTCTCCTCGAGAGGGGAGGCAGAGTGGGTGATGTCAGAAGTTGAGCGCTACTCACGGGCATCTGGGTCCAGGATCAACCGGGACAAGTGTGAAAGTCTCTGGCTGGGGGGAGGGGATCCTAGTTTTGATCTCCTGGACACCCTCCCAGAGCCCAAAGGGTCTGCTAAAATCTTAGGCATTGAATTTGGCCCGGGTGATTACCCCATGAAAAACTGGGAAGGTAGGATATCAATAGCTGCCCAGAAGGTTGGCCAATGGAAGGGATGGTCTTTGTCCCTTAGGGAAAGGGTTCACCTGGCCAAGGCTTACCTGATGCCCATGTTGCTCTACCTTGGCAGCGTGTGCATGTTGCCAGAACCTCTCTGGACTCGGGTCTATAGCCTGTTCTTCCAACTGTTATGGGGAAACAGGCTTAACCTAATCAAGAGGGAGGTTACTTACCTACCGAGGAAACTAGGTGGGTTAGGTATGGTTAACCCAGTGGTGTTTCTAGTAAACACCTTCATTAAAATTAATTTGGCAAACCTCTTTGAAAGAGAAAGGGCTCCTCTGTGGATATCCTCCTGCAGGGGATGGTTTCGGCCTTTCTTCCAGGAATGGGAGACAGGAGGCCAAGCGAAAGACCTGCGTGTACCCCATGGGCACCTCCCGGCTTATGCCGCCCCGGTTCTGAAGGTTGTTCGTCGGTGGGGTCTGGAGGCGAGGGAGATCAAGACCATGTCGAGAAAATTTCTTGACAGAAAGGTCTTGTTGACCTGCTTCCAGAAGCCCCTGGCGCTCAGGGACTGCCCAAGTAGCGACCTCGGGGTGGGATTAAAACTTTTAAACTCTGTGAGGATTCCCCAGAAGTTTTGGGATCTGGCTTGGCGCTGCTTCCATGGGAGGCTGTATGTAAGGGGCAATCTGAAGTACAGAAACTCCGATGAAAGAGGTTGTCCTCGGGAGGAGTGCGATGACACGCTGGAAAGCATGGACCATTTCTTGCTTCAGTGTCCCTTCAATGCAGAGGTTTACAAACGGGTGGGTGCCTCCATCGGTTGGCCCGGTCTGACCAACCTCTCCTACGCTGGTTGGGCCTATGGGGCATTCGGAGACCTGGGTGGAAGGGATCATTGCACTTCTTTTTTAGTTAGTTTAGTGATCAGGTATTTCACGTGGAACGCACGGTGCTTAGTATCGACTCAGTGTAAAATCCTCCTGGAGGACGAGGTGTGTAGGAATATCATGGGTGACCTGGTGAAGGTCCGGTCTCTGGAGGTTGAGAAACTGGGTGCATCCAAGGCCTCTCGACTTTGGAGGGGCTTCAATTTTAGGGTGCCCTAGGTGGAACCAACCTTCAGGGGGAGGGGAGGGAGTGCCCCTGGGTATTAGACTGGAGGTGGGGGTCTGCACCTGGCCATGACACCGGGAAATAGCGATAGGGACAGAATGAGAGACAGCAGGAGGGACAGATTAGTTTATAAAGTAATAAGGGATAGAGATAGGGCAAGCAGCATAGGTTTAGCGATAGGGACCGGGGTGGTGGTTGGGGGTTGGCTTTGGCCTCTGGGCTGGTGCTCTAGGGGGGCTTTCCTCTCTCTCTCCTCTGGTGATGGGCTGAGTAAGCACAAGTAGGTTTTTTTTTTGAGCTTTTTGGAGACAGAAAAAGGGCTTACAAGCAGCCAAACTTAGGTTTTCGGGTTATTGTATACAGTATGATATTTTGTTATAGTTATGTGTCGGTATGATTATATGGTGTATAGGTGTATGCATGGGTTTGAGTGAATGTTTAGATAAGATGGGCAGTAGATAGGTGGGGTGGGGGGCCTGGGGGTGTGCCCATCCCGATTCTGGACTACGTGGACGTGAGGAGGACATGAGACGTGGGATCGGGCTGGGTGGGTGATGTGTTGGGTGGTGGGGGCCAGCATCTGAACTATGCGGACATGGAAGGACATGAGGCGTGATGCTGGTTGGGGGAGGTGATGGGTGGTGATGGATAAGTTAGTGTGTACAGGGTTAGGTATGAATGTGGATAAGTTAATAAAATAAAATTAAAAAAAGTAAAAAATATATAAAAAAAAAAAAAAAAATAATAATAATTGAAAAAAATTAGAAAAAAATAAATAAATATATATATATATATATTTTTGTTTTTTGTGTTTTGTTCTTTTCTTTTCATTTACATGGTGCACTGGAGTAAGTGCACCATGGGATGGTAACTTTTATTTTCAGAGTTTATTATTATTATTATTATTATTATTATTATTATTATTTTGTTTATATTATTATTGTGATTATTATTTATTTTGTTTTATATATGTCTTGATTTTTTTTAGGGGGCCATTGGTTGGCACATGGTTTTTAAGAGTATGTTGTATATAGTGATATAGTTATGTTGTCTTGGGGTTGGGGGGGTTTAGGTGTGTGTATGAATGAGTATGGGATTATAGTTATGTATGCATGGGGATTTATGTAAGAAGGGCCAGGCTGGGTAAATTGTACAGAAATGTACATAAGTTTTGTTTTGTTGGGTTTGTTTTGTAAATACAGTTTATTTTGTAATGTTTTATATTTTTCTATTAAAAGAGTAGCAGCAGTGACCAGCAAGGAGGGAGGTTGTGTGAGTGAGAGCTGCTGTGTGTGTGGAGTTGAGTGGACCACACCCGGAATCCAGGGAGTTTCCTTTCTTTCACCAGCCCAGGTTTCTATCACCTGCCTGGGCTAAGGAAGCTTCCCTGAAGGAGGCTCCATTCATACATGGAGCCTCAGACCTCTACCCCCTGGAGCATGCAGGCGGGGGGTAGGGGGTCTTCCCAACCTGCTGGGAGCGTGCAGCCAGCATCAGGGGTGAGAAGGTCATCCCGTGGAAAGATCTGTGCGGCCCCCCCTGATGCTGGGGCTCTGGAAGGAGCCAGGAGGAGAGACATGGAGGATCATCCAGGTGGAGGACCAGAAGGCCCAGCGAGGCCAGATGCCCGACCAAGGGACCAGAGCACGGTCGAGGAGTGGGGGCTACTTCGGTCAGGAGAGTCTGTGGAGACGTTCAGCTCCCGCCTAGCTGCCCGGCTGGAAGAATACCGGGACCTCGGTAAGTCCCTGCGGCGGCTGCGGGAAGATCTGGCGGCCGCAAGGGGACGAGCAGCTAAAACATCAGGCGCCAAGAGGTCCCGGTATAATCTACAGGTAAAGGAAATACTGGAAGAAATTAATATGGTGGAGGAGAGAAAGATGGAGATTGTGGTCGGTGGGGGAGCCTTCGGGGAGAAATTGGAGAATGATGAAAGGTTTTCCCTGATGGCGTCCCCCACGCAAAGTAATGAAACCCCCTGCAAAAGGGGAGTAAAGGCAGTGGAGGCCGCAAAAGTGGAGGCCGCAAAAGTGGAGGCCGCAAAAGTGGAGGCCGCAAAAGTGGAGGCCGCAAAAGTGGAGGCCGCAAAAGTGGAGGCCGCAAAAATGGAGGCCGCAGAAGTGGAGGCCACAGAAATGGAGGAAAGCGTGGAGGTGGAGAGGACGCCTACCCGGGAGGAGACGGGCTCGGAGGACCCCTGGGAGGGCAGTAATGGAGGGGCAAGTGGGGAACTTTCCTGCAGCCAAGGTGTGCAAGACATTGAATCGGGCAGTGGGCACCCCCCGGGGTTGCTCACGCAAATACGGCTGCAGGAGTCCCCAGTGTCCCTCCAGAACTTTACTTTTGGAGCTGAGTTGCCACCAGAGGAGGACAAAGTACAGAAGAAGAAGCTTTGGAAGTTAAGGCGGAAGAAAACAAAGGCGAAGACAGGTGGGGTATCCTATAAATATTCCTACCTGTCTTCCTTGCGTTCCGGACCGGGTGAGAGCTCGGTTCGGGACGCAAACCCCGCAAATCCCCCAGCTCCGGCCTCTGCAGTGGGGTCGTGGCGGGTATGTGGGCAGAAAGATATGGTGCTGGTTTTGAGCAATGTGGCCAAGATGGCGCCAGACGCCGTCTCCTGTAAAGGAGGTGGTGTCGATGGCCACGTGGCGCTAGGGGGCGTGTCCCCGTGTCCGGCGGATGGGGAACCTCAGAAGCCGGTCTCTGGCGCAAGCCGGAGGCCGGGGGACAGGGGGAACCGGAAACCGGATGTGGCGCCGAAAAACCGGAAGTCCGCTGGTCATGTGACTCGGCCGGCGGACGCACCAGAAAGTGTTGCGGCAGCGAGTGGTGGCGGTAGGAGAGGCTTCGGCACTGCTGGCCATCCCCCGACGGGAGGGGGGGGTGGTTTGGTGCCGGGAGCGGCTCTAGCTGTGCCTGCGGCCCCTCCATCTGCATCGCCGCAAGGCGGTGGGAGGGGTTTAGCGGGCACGGGGGGTGACGGCACCCCTCCTCCCGAACATTGCATTGGTGGCACAGCAGAAATGGAGGTCGGTGAAGCGGAGGGTGCTGAGGGATTGCCGCCTGAGATATCCGGCGGCGCCCCAGAAGTAGCGGCACCTGATGATGTGGAGACCCCAAAAACAACATATATAAAGCCTATGGACAAAAGGAAGAACTCCGTTACCAGCCTGGCCGGTATGAAAGTTGTGGAGAGGAATGTAAGTGAAAATGTAAATATTAATGGTAATGTTAGTAGTGTTGGTAATATTGTTGGTGGTGGTAATGTTGTGGATGTTAATGTGGGTTGTAATATTGTGGGGGGAGTGTCAACCATTGGCGGGCCGGTTGCTCCTTCTGCCAGAGCGCCCGGCAGGTCGTATGCGGGCGTTGTGGTGGGGGGACCGTCGGCCCACCCATCCTCATCTTCTGGGCCCGGGGACGGCAGTTTGCAACAGCGCCTCCTAGAAGCCTTAAGGGAGGGGAAGCAGACGATAACAGTAGGGGGAGTGCAGAAGGACCTATCCTTTTGGATAAATAGGTATGGTCTGGATGCCTTCCGAGAGAGACGGGGAGATCAGTGGTCGCTCCCAACAACCGGGCCGGCCGTGGCCAGGAGGAATGTGGTCCGTCTCCAGTGGCGTGGCAATGATGCGTGCCCTCCTCGTAAGAGGGTGGTGGAGCTGCTGCTGGAGATGGGCTTCAAGGCGAGTGACATCTACGCCTTGATACATCCTCATGGTACGGCTGAGTTTGACATCAGCTTTGTTCAGCCGGGGGGCCTTGAGGTCTTCTGGGGGAACTATGAGCTGGTGAAAAGCGAGCCCGGCTGGCGAGGGTTTGCTGCGCAAGCAATCTCTCGCCAGAATGGTCTCAGGAAAGTGACCGTTCTTACCCGTAACGAGTCGCTTTCCTGTGTGGACATCATGACCTGGTTGGGAAGATACGGTGAGGTAGCAGAGATGCCACGGAAGAACTGCGATGAGTTTGGCATCTGGTCGGGAGCCTGGACGTTTATGGTTAAACTTAAGCGTCTGGGGCAGACGGTGTCCCACATACCATCATCTGCTTTCTTGGGAAGAGATCGAATCCTTGTCTTCTACCAGGGGCAGCCGAAGCTGTGTCACCGGTGTGGCGACCCCTCACACTTGAGCGCAAGCTGCACTGTGCAGAAGTGCGCTCATTGTGGGGGGGTAGGCCATCTGGCCGCATCGTGTGAGCAGATTAGGTGTAACCTGTGTGGTGACCTAGGTCACCCTTTCAGTCGGTGTCCGCGCTCAGTCGTCAATGTCTGTTCCAACCCTACGGAGAATGTAAGGAGGGAGGTCTCCGTGGGCGAGGGGGCGGACAGAGACGATAGAGCCCAAGAGCAAAGGACGAACGCCAGGAGGGGACCCCCTTCTCGTCAGAGAAGGGTGGAAAAACGCAGAAGGGAACGAGAGCTGAGGAGGACCCAGGAAACTGGGGACTCCTCTGGCTCGGACCTGGATGCCCCCCAGGATACTGATGCTCTTGGGGGGGCCGTACTGGACGAGGAGATAAGGAGGATAGAGAGAGAGCAGAGGGCTGAGGACTCCCAGTCCTCCCACTATGAAAGTGTGGAAGAGGAAGGGAGGTCACAGCCTAAAACAAAACAGGGGACACCGGGTAACATCAAAACAGGGCTAAAAACATCTGGCCCTGCCCCGGCCAAGGAAGGCAAAACCTGCACCCCCCTGGTGTGCTCCCCCAACCGATACTGTGTTCTCATGGATATTCCAGACCCCCAGGCCGGGGGGGAGAGCACGGTAGGGAGTCTAGGAGTCGTTGAGCCTCCTCTTCTGCGGGGGCCACTGTCCCCGGGGGAGGGGGTCGGCCCGGACCCAGGAGATGAGAATGGGAGGGGGGTGGTGGAGGTTATGGACTCCTCAACAACAAAAAAAAGAGGTAAAGAGGGTGAGGGGTCCTCCTCAGAGGAGAAAGCAAGGGGTGGGAAGAAGAAAACCATCTAACTCAATCATTTATGATGGCGGCACCCACTCCGTTGACGCTGGCATCGATTAACGTTGCCAGCATTAAGTCGAATATGGCTAGATTTGCAGCCTTTGATTTTCTCGGCCGGGTTGAAGCTGACATTTTGTTTTTGCAGGAGACCAGACTGTCACTTTTGGCAGAGGTCGTGAAAGCTAGGAGGGAGTGGCGACGTGGGCCCTCCTACTGGTCTCTTGCGGCTGAGCCATATAGCGGGGTGGCGGTACTTTTTACCGCACCGGTCACATGCCGGCGGATGATCGAGTTAGAAATGGGGCGGTGCTTGATCTTAGATGTTCTCATGAGGGGACAAGAACTAAGACTCATTAACATCTACGGTCCCCAGACAAAGTGGGACCGGAAAAGTCTCTTCATGAGGATTAAGCCCTTCCTTTTTACAGGCCGACAAGTCATTTTTGGAGGGGACTTTAACACTGTCGTTAGGCCCCAAGACAGAGGAGGTTCCAGAAAGGTACTGGCCTATGATAGTGTCGAGTTGAATAGAATAGCTAGTGATGCTCGCCTGGAGGACATCCACATTCGGTATACCCCAGGCCACTCGGGATTCACCTATCATAGTGGTAGTCGTAGATCCAGAATAGACAGGTTTTTTTTAAAGGAGGACGCCATCTCTTCGGCAGTGTCCGTCGTTGAGGTGGAGTTCTCCGATCACTGTATGATTATGTTTTCTTTGAATGTTGCAGAGTCCCTCCAGATGGGAAGAGGTATATGGAGGCTGAATTCTACTCTCCTGGAAGAAGCAGAGATAAGACAGGCCTTCGAGGATTTTCTTCAGAGCCAGGTACCTTTATTGGATCTAGGTGGTACTAAGTCTGAGTGGTGGGAGGTGTTCAAAGAACGGGTGGCTGAGTTTTTCCGTCAGATCTCGTGCCTCAGGTCTATGAGCAGGTATCGCCTGTATCAAGACATGAGGAGGAAACTCGAACATCTAGTCTCAACCGGAGGTAGCCGTGAGGAAATCTCCGTGGTGAAAGCTCTGCTCAAAAGATGCCAATATGATAGGCACACGTCTTTGGTTCTTGAACGGGATTTCGGGAGGTACCGCTCGCCCGACCCTTACAAGAACTGCAAGATGTCAGTGAGTCGTAAGGTGGTGACAGGACTGGTAGATAGTACAGGCTCCCTGATGAGATCCAAATCAGGGATCCTGGAGGTCATCAGATCCTTTTATTCGCAGCTTTTGGGTGAGCAGGATCTAAACCGAGACGAAATGTCGGCTTTCCTGGCTGAAACCATCCCTGAGCCAGGAGCAGACCCCTCGCTTGGTGTTTTGACAGAGTCGATCAAGGAAGAGGAAGTGATGCTGGCGATTGATGGGTTGGCCATCAAAAAGTCGCCAGGCCCAGATGGCTTAACATCTGAGTTTTATAAGGCTTTTAAGGGAACCTTAGTTCCCCTCTTGACTGCGGTTTTTAATGAGTGCCTCTCCTCGGGCGCTCTTCCAAAGTCAATGGGCAAGTCGGCCTTGATCATTCTGTCAAAGGGTAAGGATTCGACACGTATTGAGAACTGGCGTCCCATAGCGCTCCTCAATACGGACAGAAAGGTTCTCGCAAAAGTACTGTTTAATCGGCTGGTGAAGTTTGCACCCCGGCTCCTTTCGTCGGCCCAGCATTGCTCTGTTCCAGGCCGCAGCACCTTTAGTGCTGTCCTCAGTGTCAGAGAGGCAGTGGAGCAGGGACATTCTGGCCGATGGGAGGGGTACATGCTGTCCTTGGATCAGGCCAAAGCTTTTGACCGGGTGAATCACAAGTACCTTTGGTCAGTCCTTCTGAGGTATGGCCTACCGGGTGAGTTCGTTAATTGGCTCCAGACCCTATACGCTGGGGCTGAGTCTTTTGCACTGGTGAACGGTTGGACTGGAACCCCCTTTGAGGTTGGGTCTGGTGTCCGCCAGGGTTGTCCCTTAAGCCCCTTGCTGTATGTTTTCGCGATCGACCCCTTTCTTAGGCGGCTCGATCGTGGGCCATTGGCGGGGGTGGGGATGGACTTGGAGGAGCCGGAAGCCACTCAGAGGGTGGTTGCGTACGCGGATGACGTCACTATCTTTGTCTCCTCGAGAGGGGAGGCAGAGTGGGTGATGTCAGAAGTTGAGCGCTACTCACGGGCATCTGGGTCCAGGATCAACCGGGACAAGTGTGAAAGTCTCTGGCTGGGGGGAGGGGATCCTAGTTTTGATCTCCCGGACACCCTCCCAGAGCCCAAAGGGTCTGCTAAAATCTTAGGCATTGAATTTGGCCCGGGTGATTACCCCATGAAAAACTGGGAAGGTAGGCTATCAATAGCTGCCCAGAAGGTTGGCCAATGGAAGGGATGGTCTTTGTCCCTTAGGGAAAGGGTTCACCTGGCCAAGGCTTACCTGATGCCCATGTTGCTCTACCTTGGCAGCGTGTGCATGTTGCCAGAACCTCTCTGGACTCGGGTCTATAGCCTGTTCTTCCAACTGTTATGGGGAAACAGGCTTAACCTAATCAAGAGGGAGGTTACTTACCTACCGAGGAAACTAGGTGGGTTAGGTATGGTTAACCCAGTGGTGTTTCTAGTAAACACCTTCATTAAAATTAATTTGGCAAACCTCTTTGAAAGAGAAAGGGCTCCTCTGTGGATATCCTCCTGCAGGGGATGGTTTCGGCCTTTCTTCCAGGAATGGGAGACAGGAGGCCAAGCGAAAGACCTGCGTGTACCCCATGGGCACCTCCCGGCTTATGCCGCCCCGGTTCTGAAGGTTGTTCGTCGGTGGGGTCTGGAGGCGAGGGAGATCAAGACCATGTCGAGAAAATTTCTTGACAGAAAGGTCTTGTTGACCTGCTTCCAGAAGCCCCTGGCGCTCAGGGACTGCCCAAGTAGCGACCTCGGGGTGGGATTAAAACTTTTAAACTCTGTGAGGATTCCCCAGAAGTTTTGGGATCTGGCTTGGCGCTGCTTCCATGGGAGGCTGTATGTAAGGGGCAATCTGAAGTACAGAAACTCCGATGAAAGAGGTTGTCCTCGGGAGGAGTGCGATGACACGCTGGAAAGCATGGACCATTTCTTGCTTCAGTGTCCCTTCAATGCAGAGGTTTACAAACGGGTGGGTGCCTCCATCGGTTGGCCCGGTCTGACCAACCTCTCCTACGCTGGTTGGGCCTATGGGGCATTCGGAGACCTGGGTGGAAGGGATCATTGCACTTCTTTTTTAGTTAGTTTAGTGATCAGGTATTTCACGTGGAACGCACGGTGCTTAGTATCGACTCAGTGTAAAATCCTCCTGGAGGACGAGGTGTGTAGGAATATCATGGGTGACCTGGTGAAGGTCCGGTCTCTGGAGGTTGAGAAACTGGGTGCATCCAAGGCCTCTCGACTTTGGAGGGGCTTCAATTTTAGGGTGCCCTAGGTGGAACCAACCTTCAGGGGGAGGGGAGGGAGTGCCCCTGGGTATTAGACTGGAGGTGGGGGTCTGCACCTGGCCATGACACCGGGAAATAGCGATAGGGACAGAATGAGAGACAGCAGGAGGGACAGATTAGTTTATAAAGTAATAAGGGATAGAGATAGGGCAAGCAGGATAGGTTTAGCGATAGGGACCGGGGTGGTGGTTGGGGGTTGGCTTTTGCCTCTGGGCTGGTGCTCTAGGGGGGCTTTCCTTTCTCTCTCCTCTGGTGATGGGCTGAGTAAGCACAAGTAGGTTTTTGTTTTGAGCTTTTTGGAGACAGAAAAAGGGCTTACAAGCAGCCAAACTTAGGTTTTCGGGTTTATGTATACAGTATGATATTTTGTTATAGTTATGTGTCGGTATGATTATATGGTGTATAGGTGTATGCATGGGTTTGTGTGAATGTTTAGGTAAGATGGGCAGTAGATAGGTGGGGTGGGGGCCTGGGGGTGTGCCCAGCCCGATTCTGGACTACGTGGACGTGAGGAGGACATGAGACGTGGGATCGGGCTGGGTGGGTGATGTGTTGGGTGGTGGGGGCCAGCATCTGAACTATGCGGACATGGAAGGACATGAGGCGTGATGCTGGTTGGGGGAGGTGATGGGTGGTGATGGATAAGGTAGTATGTACAGGGTTAGGTATGAATGTGGATAAGTTAATAAAATAAAATAAAAAAAAAAAAAAATATATTTAAAAAAAAAAAAAAAAAAAAAAAATTGGAAAAAAATTAGAAAAAAAAAATATATATATATTTTGGCTTTGTTTTGTATTTTTTGTGTTTTGTTCTTTTCTTTTCATTTACATGGTGCACTGGAGTAAGTGCACCATGGGATGGTAACTTTTATTTTCAGAGTTTTTTATTATTATTATTATTATTATTATTATTATTTTATTATTTTGTTTATATTATTATTGTGATTATTATTTATTTTGTTTTATATATGTCTTGATTTTTTTTTTTTTAGGGGGCCATTGGTTGGCACATGGTTTTTAAGAGTATGTTGTATATAGTGTTATAGTTATGTTTTCTTGGGGTTGGGGGGGTTTAGGTGTGTGTATGAATGAGTATGGGATTATAGTTATGTATGCATGGGGATTTATGTAAGAAGGGCCAGGTTGGGTAAATTGTACAGAAATGTACATAAGTTTTGTTTTGTTGTGTTTGTTTTGTAAATACCGTTTATTTTGTAATGTTTTATATTTTTCTATTAAAAGAGTAGCAGCAGTGAATATACCGCGCATATAAATATATACCAGCAGTGTATATACCACACAGATCCATATATAGCAGTAGTGAATATACCGCAGATATAAGTATATACCAGTAGTGAATATACCACACAGATCCATATATAGAAGCAGTGAATATACCGCACAGATCCATATATAGCAGTAGTGTATATACCGCTCTGATCCATATATAGCAGCAGTGAATATACGGCACATATCCATATATAGAAGAAGTGAATATACCGCACAGATCCATATATAGCAGTAGTGTATATACCGCTCTGATCCATATATAGCAGTAGTGTATATACCGCACAGATCCATATATAGCAGCAGTGAATATACCGCACATATAAATATATACCAGCAGTGTATATACCACACAGATCCATATATAGCAGTAGTGAATATACCGCAGATATAAGTATATACCAGTAGTGAATATACCACACAGATCCAAATATAGCAGCAGTGAATATACCGCACAGATCCATATATAGAAGCAGTGAATATACCGCACAGATCCATATATAGCAGCAGTGTATATACCGCACAGATCCATATATAGCAGTAGTGTATATACCGCTCTGATCCATATATAGCAGTAGTGTATATACCGCACAGATCCATATATAGCAGCAGTGTATATACCGCTCTGATCCATATATAGCAGCAGTGAATATACCGCACAGATCCATATATAGCAGCAGTGAATATACCGCACAGATCCATATATAGCAGCAGTGAATATACCGCAGATATAAGTATATACCAGTAGTGAATGTTATCAGCCACAGTCCGCCCTTCTCCTCCTCCTCTCATCCAATAACATGTGGAGGCCGAGGAGAGGTGCAGAGTTGCCATACTCACTCGTTAGACGCGCTCTCTGTATCGTGGTCCGCAGGGGCGTGCGCTTCTCCGCTGCAAGCTCTGTTGTGAACTTGTGATATTCTGCACACAGGGGCGGATGTAAGACTGAAATCTAGGGCAGGGGTGGAAAAAACACAAACTGTGAACAGACCATATTTTCCCCCCTCCTCCCCCTAACACCCCCCCCCTATTGAACTCTGTCACCTGTCAACGGAAAAATCATCTGTCAGAAGGAAAAATGTTTCCCCGATGAGTACACGAAAGCCCCACCTGGGAATTAGGCCTCATGCACACGACCGTGTTTTTGCGGCCGCAATTCTCCCGAAAATCCACGGGAGAATTGCGGCCCCATTCTTTTCTATGGGGCCGTGCACACGACCGTAGTTTTTGCGGTCCGTGCACGGCCCGGGATCCCGGACCGCAGAAAGAACGGGCATGTGTTATTACGGCCCGGTTCTGCGGTCCAGGTTCATTGAAAACAATGGCCGCGGCCATGTGCATGTCCCGTGATCCGCTGACAGTCCGCAGCCGGCCGACCCGAAAATCACGGCCGTGCACACGGCTACGGTCGTGTGCATGAGGCCTTAGACTTTCTTGTACTCCACAATGGGGAAACATTTTTTCCCTCTGGCGGCTAACTTTTCAGTTGACAGGAAGCAGAGTTACATGAAGGGAAATTATTTTTCCTTGACCTCTAGTTTCTATTGTGGCGCAGGGGAGAAAAAAGTATAGGTTTTATATTTGTAATACTGCTAACTTTTATTTTTTTGCTATGTTCGGCTGGACCATTTAGACTAAGGGTATGTGCACACGTAGTGACCAAAAACGTCTGAAAATACCGAGCTGTTTTCTAGGGAAAACAGCCCCTGATTTTCAGACGTTTTTTGAGCAACTCGCGTTTTTCGCTGCGTTTTTTACGTCCGTTTTTGGAGCTGTTTTCATTGGAGTCTATGAGAAAACGGCTCCAAAAACGTCCAAAGAAGTTTCCTGCACTTCTTTGACGAGGCAGTCATTTTACGCGTCGTAGTTTGACAGCTGTCAAACGACGACGCGTAAATTACAGGTCGTCTGCACAGTACGTCGGCAAACCCATTCAAATGAATGGGCAGATGTTTGCCGACGCATTGTAGCCCTATTTTCAGACGTAAAACGAGGCATAATACGCCTCGTTTACGCCTGAAAATAGGTCGTGTGAACCCAGCCTTAGTCATGGATTAGTTGGACTACTTCGATAATGTACGTTTTTTTTTTTTTAATAAAATGGTGAAAGAGGGTTGTGCGGGGGAGTTTTTATTTCAATAAAAAATGTTTTCTTATGTCTTTGTTTTTTTTAAAATTATATTACCGGCCGGGATTAGGTTGGATGGCGCACTGTGCGGGGGACTCTATTGCTGCCCTCTACAAATACAGGCAAATATACACATATATATATATACACACACACACACACACACACACACACAAGGCATGTATACACATACCAACACATATATACACACATAGACGGACCCAAGGCATGTATACATATACAGACACATATATACACACACACATACAGACAGACACAAGGCATGTATGCATATACAGACACACATATATATATATATATATATACACACACACACACACACACACACACACACACACACACACACACACACAGACAGACAAAGCATGTATACATATAGAGACACATATATACACACACATAGACAGACAGTCAGACACAAGGCATGTATACATATATACACACTCACAGGAACTTACCATCTCTCCAGCTGCACAGGTTTCTTGCAGGTCGGACTGTGGGCGGAGCTTCCTCCTCGGCTCTGCACTTGCTTCCTCAGTGTGTGTAACGAGGAGCAGAGAATATAGAGTCCAAAGCACGGCCTGCACAGTTGCGCCCCCTACATGGTGGGAGGATGCAGCACCATGTCGCACACCTCTAAGGCTGCCCAATGCAGTCAGTCAGATGCCCCCCTCTTGTCAGTATGGTAGCAGCCCATCACTTTTAAATTAGTGAGGGCAGGAGGCTGAGCGCAGTAATTGGAACTCTGCCGCTCTAGTCTTTATCAACGACTCAGCCTCCTGTCCTCAACTCATTACTTACCAGCTGCTTTTCTTTTCTTCAGGAGAGAGCGTTCGGCCGCTCCTCCCGAAGTCCTCCAGGTTCCCTATGCTCCTCTCTCGCGGCGCGTGCAGCGTCACAGAGGGGGAGTGTACTAGCAGACGTGCGCCTATCGTGCTGCACGTCTACTAGGTAAAGTACTCTCCCCTGCCTTCCCCACGCATCCCCCCTGGCCCTGCCACAATATGCCGCCCCCCGTTTTTAGCTCGGTGGCGCCGCCTGAGGCCGCTGCCTCACCTCGCCTAATGGCAGGTGCGGCCCTGCCTGTCGTCACTGTCCATATATGTACAATTACATCAAGGTCTCCTCCTGGAGTGTGATCCCTGGCCACAGCGTGGCCGACGCTCTGGACAGGGATTCTGCTCCTATAGGGAATGCCTTACGTCACTGTCCATATATGGACAGTGACAGCAGGGGCTCCTCCGGAGTGGAATCCCTGGGGTGTGTGGCACCATCTACATGGGCACTGTGTGTGACACTATCTATATGGGCACTGGCACTTTATATCAGTGCACTGGTACTAGGGGCAGCTAAGGGGGCATTAAACTGTATGAAGCAGCTATTTGTCATGACACTGTGTGGGGGGTCCAATGGGAACATAATACTGAGTGGGCTGAACCGGTTATGTGTGGGCAGAGACTACTTAGATTAGATACTTGAAAGTTGGTAGGTATGTTTACTGGTGTGTGCTGGGGCAGAGCGAGTGTATCTACTCCAAATTTGCAGCATAAGGCAATGAGGTTGCTTTACCACATGCCAATGCTGCAATTTTGGGATTTGCTCCCTCTAGTGACCAGCACATGGAAATGTTATAAATTAGAATCTAATTTATAATATTTCCTGAATTGTGAAAAAATTAAAAAAATTAAAACGTGTAATCACTTATATACTAACTGTTTAACTGAAAAAAATAAAAATAAATTCCTAGCGACACATTCCCTTTAATACTGGTGTTTCATACAGCAGTCCTATTAAACAGTTTGCTGGAGTAAGATGCAACACATTTATTAACAGGCGAATGACTCTTAATAAATGTGTCACATCTTTTAGCTGCAACGCGGCCTGTCATCAGTACTTTCTACGTGCCAAGGCCTGCTGTACAGTTAAAGTAAATTTTTAAAATTTATTTTATTGTCTGATTGGGGGGGCATACAGTCTGATTGGGGGGAGGTATGGGTCTGGCACGGACCTTTGCCTTGTTACGCCCCCCAGAGATAAATCTGGGCCGCACTATACATATAGATTTCTGCTATAATTTACATCAGTTACTGGCGTAAATTATAGTAAAATTGTTGGCCATTTCTGCTAAGCCCCGCTCATTTTTTGCCCCCTAAAATGTCAACATTTGCGCATTTTGTGAATTTTCTACGCTAGTAAACTGTTGTAGAAAGGTTAATATATTCCCCCCAAAGGCTACAGACCGTAATACAATATCTTAATGTAAGGATGTGTACACTTAATTGTGCTGCAACGCTTGTTGTCTCCATTCTATGTCAGAGTGGGAAGTAGATGTCCGGCCTTATGATTTTGTGATATGTGATAGACCCAGAATCCCAATCACCAAACCAAAGAATGCAAAATAAAGACACAAAACATTATAATTGGGTGTTAAATGGTCAAAACTTTTATTATATTATATGACCAAACCCAAAATGGCAAACCTCCGACTCACGAAGAGTCACCCTCCAGCACGCAGAAAAGGAAAAACCCCCTGTGGGGGAAACCTCTAGGGAAACCATGGCTGGAGGATTGCCCTTCCTCTGGGCTTAGAAGGTGCCAAAATAGAATTTGTTACAGAATTTGTACATTTTCTCAGATTTTCAAGGAAAAACAATACAATGAACGAACGACATAAAACACATAAATCGGCTGATCTGGTTGGCTAGGCGGATGTCTCTCTTCCTGGGCACCCATTAAAATGAATAAGCGATCCACGGATGAGACGGGTCCTCCAGATGCCTCCTTGTAGCATCTGTCTCCGCTCCGGCTAATAGAGGGGGATCTCCTGCTGGAAACCCCCCTCTATTACAGACCACCCGTATTAAGAGGATGGCATCACTGTGATGAAGAAGTGGTCTTGGGTGAAGGGTTACCCTGCTAGAACCTCCAAGTTACATCAGGTCGGCATTGGTGGGGAAGTCAAGCTCAAGGTCCTCAGTCCCATCCAATATGGCGCTGAATGTGGCAGTAAAACCTTCTAATGTGGAATCTTCTTTATGTCATAAACATTTGTATTTATGACATCAGCACCTTCATCATCATTACTACAGGAATTTATTAACACTGCCGCCTCATTCATTGTGACGTCACCCACAGTGGTCTGAAGTGTTAACCCATTAATGACTGGCAGTGTATTTACCACAGAGGCCATAAAGCTGAATAGTACATATCAGCGGCCATAAAGGAAAAGGGATAATGCAGGGAGCATCTCCGCACAAGAACAATCCATGACAAAGAGTTCTCCAGGATAAGATAACTTGTCTGCTTTCTCCAAAAACCAGCACCACACCTGTCCATAGGTTGTGTGTGGTATTACAGCTCATTACCATTCACTTCAATGGAGCAAACCTGCAATACCAGATACAACCTGTGGATAGGTGTGGTGCTGTTTTTGGAAGAAAGCAGCCATATTTTTCTAATCCTGCACAGCTCCTGTTATAAATAGTTCAAAAAAAGTGGGGGGAGAAGGAGAAGAAGGGGAGAGGGAAAGAAGAAATTAAAAAAAGGGAAAAAGAGGAACTCTGAGGTAAAAGAAATCAAACTAGACTGAAAGGAGTCTGCTGGAGGTGCCAGATGGAAAGACATATTTCTGCCATTGTTACCAGATGAAATGTATCTTGAAGGGGGGCTTCAGAGAGTGGGTTTTAGCACCATAATTGTAATGACCCGCAGAATCAAGTTATCATGCAATCCATGGCGCCCGATGAACACTGTAAAATAAAAACAGAAATTGCGGAATTACAGGTTTTTTTTAAATTCACCCCACAAAATGTAGTTTTTTTTTTTACATTTTTTTTAAATACATTATATGGTACATTAGGCCACAGGGTAAATTCCACGTAAACAGCGCCATTCATTGGTTAACTGTTTAACCCCTTAGTGACCACCAATACGCCTTTTCACGTGAGTCACTAAGGGGCCTTAGGCTAGGCTGACGCCTTTTCACGTGAGCCTAGTCTAAGTCCTGCACGGGTCCCCCGTGCAGGCTGGAGCCGGGGCTCAGCTGTCTGATGACAGCTGAGCTCTTGCTCCAACGCCCGCGATCGAAGTTTACTTCGATCGCGGCCGTTTAACCTGTTAAATGCTGCCGTCAATAGCGACCGCGGCATTTAACTTTGTTTACAGAGGGAGTGAGCTCCCTCTGTCACCCATCGGCGGCCCGCAAATGCAATCGCGGGTCTCCGATGGGGTGTCATGGCAGCCGGGGGCTTGATAAAAGCCCCCAGGTCTGCCCTGGACATATGCCTGTTAGGACGCGCCGGAGGCACGTCCTAATAGATTGCCTGTCAGATTTACACTGACAGGCAATAATGTTCTGGTATACGAAGTATACGAAAGCATTATAGCAGCGATCTGAAGATCGCACAGTAAAGTCCCCTAGTGGGACTAATAAAAGAAGTCATAAATGTGAAATAAAGATTATTAATAAAAATGACAGTAAAAAAATAAATCCATTTTTTTCCATAAAAAGTGGTTTTATTTAGTAAAAGTGTAAAAAATAAATAAAAGTACACATATATGGAATCGCCGCGACCGTAATGACTCCATTAATAAAGTTAATATGTAATTTAAACCGCAAGGTGAACACCGTAAAAAAAAAACGCAAAAAACAATGGCGAAATTGCAATTTTTTTCCATTGCCCCCCAAAAAAGTCATAATAAAAATAAATCACTAAGTCCCATGTACCCCAAAACAGTACCATTCAAAACTACGTCTTGTCCCGCAGAAAACAAGCCCAAAAAATCACTACATTGATGGAAAAATAAAAAAGTTACGGCTCTTGGAAAGCGACGATGCAAAAACAAATAATTTTAGTTCAAAAGTGTTTTTATTGTGCAAAAGTCGTAAAACATAAAAAAACCTCTACATATGTGGTATCGCCGTAATCGTACCGACCCATGGAATAAAGGTAATGTGTTATTTACGTCGCATAGTGAACGGCGTCAATTTAAAAACGCTTAGAACAATGGCAGAATTTCAGGTTTTTTTTATAATCCCCCCCCCCCAAAAAGTTAATAAAAGTTAATAAAAAAATTATATGTACCCAAAAATGGTGCTATTAAAAAGTACAACTAATCCCGCAAAAAACAAGTCCTCATACAGCTATGTAGACGAAAAAATAAAAAAGTTATAGCTCTTTGAATGCGACTATAGAAAAACGAATAAAATAGCTTGGTCATTAGGGCCTAAAATGGGCTGGTCACTAAGGGGTTAAATGATACCAGTTCAAGTGACCTGTATCGAAAAACACTATAAGACATTTTTTCCCAATTAAGGCTATGTTCACACGGGGTATTTTGCCGAGTTTTTTGACGCGAAAACCGCGTCGCAAACCTCGGCAGAAACGGCCCGAGAACGCCTCCCATTGATTTCAATGGGAGGCGCCGGCGTCTTTTTCCCGCGAGCAGTAAAACTGCCTCGCGGGAAAACGAAGCGACATGCCCTATCTTCGGGCGCTTCCGCCTCCGACCTCCCATTGACTTCAATGGGAGGCAGGAGAAAGCGTATTTCTCGCTGTTTTATGCCCGCGGCGCTCAATGGCCGCGGGCGAAAAACGGCGCGATAATTGCCGCGAAAATCGGCGTGCAGGGAGAGGAATATCTGCCTCAAAGTTCCAAACGGAATTTTGAGGCAGATATTCCTCCCCCAAAATACTCCATGTGAACATAGCCTAACCTTTTCATTGGGCCTAGCATGTGTGATACTGTCCTCTAAGCCGTTGTATCTAAGCATATTATATGTGATACTGTCTGCTGAGCCGCTGTCTCCTATCAAGTAGCAGAGCTATCAGGTGTCATAGACTTAGGGTTCACACGCAAAGTCAAAAATGGCTGAAAATTACAGAGCTGGTTTCAGAGAACACAGCCTTTGATTTACAGCCGTTTTTGAAGCTGGAAAAGTTTTTTGAGGTGTTTTTTTCTAGATTTTTTTCCATTGACACAATGAAAAACATCTCCAAAAATGGCTCAAGAAGTGACATGCTCCTTCTTTTTACGTGCCGTTTTAAAATACAATAGGCAGATGTTTGTAGGCATCGGGCTAACGATTTTTCAGGCGTATTCGAAGGCGCTTACACCCCGAAATACGCCTGAAAACACAGCGTGTGAATATACCCTTATAGATACGCCTTCTCAGATATATATATATATTTTTTTATTTTTTTTTGTGGTGTGGGCAAAACACATGTCTTGTGTCACAAGACAGTCTGATTAGTGGGGGAGATACAGGGTCTGGCTTAGGCCTTTTGTTACACACTCAATGTAAAATTGTACACTAGCTCGGAGCTGGCGTTGATTTCTGCTTTACATTACGCCCGTTACTGGCGTAAATGAAAGTAAAATTGTCGTCCCTTTCCGCAAAGCACCACACACTTTTCAAAAAGTGCCAAGCGCAGCATAAACTGCCCAAAAAATTTCCCGCACTTTTGGGACTTTTCTATACCAGATAAGAGGCTTAGCAAGGTTAATAAATTCTCCTCTAAGGCTACAGACAGTAATACAATATCGTACTGCAAGGATCTGTACACTCAGTGTCTGACTGAGGTACCTTGGACCCACCAAAGGAAATAATTCTTTTGGGTCTAAACTTCAAACTATATAGAAATAATATGAACACTCTTAATTGTGTACTAAAAACGTGTGTAGTAAAACAAAGACCAATATTCCCACCATATTGTGACAGATATCAGTCCTACACAGGCATTCTGCAGACCATATAAGTGAATACAGTGCAGTGAAATTCAGTGACTCACACGTGACATCTTCTCAGATTGGAGTCGTTCACATTCTCTTTTCTTCTTCATCCGGCCCAGAACGCCATGATGACTTCTTCCAGTCTTCTTCATCTCCAATGCCCAAGCGCAAACCACAAGATACGTTATGAAAGTGTTCATGTAACCTAGATACCACGTGTAATGACGGGGTAGGGAGACAGACAGGTGAGCCCTAACCTACCCGCCACAACCAGGGTAGCATCACGCTGGTTGCCCCTCTGAGCCAGGGCTTGGATCTGTAGGGAGAGGCCCTGCATTTGCTGAGCCAGGGTCTCAAGGGGGTCCATAGTTGTGTCAGGGACAAGGGTAGAAAAGGTATATGGGCCTGTGATTATGTAATGACGGGGTGGGGAGACAGACAGGTGAGCCCTAATTTACCCGCCACTCAGTCCCTGCCTACTTGCACGGCCCGTCCTAGGCGACGGCATACAACTGTGCGACGGTCCCTATGCTCAATATGTGCACGACAGACAAACAGACAAGGGTACACAGAAGCTAAGGGAAATGGGGCAGTTGCCCACGGCAACACCGTGAGCAACAGGCGTAGTGAACGAGCCGAATCAAACCAGGAGTGTACGAGGTACCAAACGCAGAGCAGGAGCGTAGTCAGTAAAGCCAGGGTCAAAATGAAGCAAGGTCAATAATAATAGAAGGAGCAGCAGAGCCAGGAAACAGGAAAGAATAACAGGCAAAGACAAGCAGGAAATGAAGGTATAAATAGACCGAGGGCGGGAGCTAGAACCGTCTGGCCAGGCTGTGATAGGTTCTCCCACTCCTGAGCCTACCAGCCTGAGTGGTAGCAGATTGAGTCACTCTATCAGACCTAGGGGCAGGTGCAGACTGATTAACCACGGGCGTCGATACAAAAGCTGTGTCTGGCAGATCCTTTACAGTATCCCCCCTCTTATGAGGGGCCACTGGACCCTTTCTAGATGGACCTGGCTTATTGGGGAACCGAAGATAGAACCGCCTGAACAATACCCCAGCGTGAACATCCCTGGCGGGTACCCAAGTCCTCTCCTCATGCCTGTATGCTCTCCAATGGACCAGGTACTGGAGGGATCCTTGGACCATCCACAATCTTGGCCACCTCGAATTCTACCCCTTCAGGGGTGAGAACAGGGACCGGAGGTTTCCTCGAGGTAGCCAAGGACGGGGAGCAGCGTTTCAGGAGGGAGGCATGAAACACGTCGTGTATTCGAAAAGACGGGGGTAACTCCAGTCGGAAGGAGACAGGGTTAAGGGCCTCAATGACCTTGTGCGGCCCTATATTCCGGGGAGCACATTTTTTGGTGAAACAGAAGAGAACCGTGAATTAAACCCAAAATTACAGAAAAAGGGGGAGACCCCTGACGAGTTACTGACCCGGTTATTAAGAGAAAATTCGGCGAGGGAAATGAAGGAGACCCAATCATATTGACAGTCAGAGATAAAACACCTTAAATATTGTTCTAGAGACTGATTAGTCCTCTCGGTGTGGCCATTAGTTTCAGGATGGAAGGCCGAGGAGAAGGTCAGATCAATCTCCAACTTTTTACAGAAAGCTCTCTAAAACAATGAAACATATTGTACCCCTCTGTCAGAAACAATATTGACAGGAACCCCATGGAGACGCAGGATGTGTTTGACAAACAAGGTTGCTAACGTCTTAGCATTGGGTAGTTTCTTGAGGAGCACAAAGTGGCACATCTTACTGAAGCGGTCTACTACAACCCACACAACCGACTTGCCTTGAGATGGAGGCAGATCGGTGATGAAATCCATGGAGATATGGGTCCAAGGTCTCTGGGGAATGGGCAAAGAACATAGTAAGCCCGCTGGTCGGGACCTGGGAGTCTTGGACCTTGCACAAAATTACAAATTTCACAAGCGGCGATGTAGCCCTTAACGTCTTTAGGCAACCCAGCCCACCAATAGTTTCTGGCAATGAGGTGCTTGGTACCCAGGATGCCTGGATGACCAGATAGTGCAGAGTCATGATTTTCCCTGAGTACCCTTAGCCGGAATTGCAGGGGAACAAACAGCTTGTTCTCAGGAAGGTTCCCGGGAGCTGAACATTGATCAGCCGTAATTTCGGAGACTAAGTCGGAATCAACAGAGGAAATGATTATACCTGGGAGCAAAACACAAGCAGGATCTTCCTCCGAAGGAGGGCTGGCCATGAAGCTATGCGACAGTGCATCAGCTTTAATATTTTTAGACCCAGCCAAAAAGTTAAATCTAGTGAAAAACAACGCCCATCGAGCTTGTCTCGGGTTTAGTCTCCGGGCAGATTCTAGGAAAACCAGATTCTTGTGGTTGGTAAGGACCGTTACCTGGTGCCTAGCCCCCTCCAGGAAGTGGCGCCACTCTTCAAATGCCCATTTAATGGCTAAGCGTTCATGGTTGCCAACGTCATAGTTACTCTCAGTGGATGAGAACTTCCTGGAGAAATAGGCACAGGGACGGAGATGGGTGAGAGACCTAGTACCCTGGGACAACACAGCACACACTCCCACTTCGGAGGCGTCAACCTCCATGATAAATGGCTCCATTTGGTTAGGCTGAATTAGCACTGGGGCCGAGATAAAGCACTTCTTTAGGACCTCAAAAGCCTGGACCGCCTCCGGAGGCCAGTGGAGGAGATCAGCACCTTTGCGAGTAAGATCCGTAAGAGGCTTAGCGATGACCGAGAAGTAAGCAATAAATCTCATGTAATAATTAGCAAACTCCAGGAAGCACTGTAACGCCTTCAGGGAGGCAGGTTGGACCCATTCAGCCACAGCCTGTACCTTGGCAGGGTCCATGCGGAATTCATGAGGAGTGAGGATTTGACCCAAAAATGGTATCTCCTGCACCCCAAACACACATTTTTCGGTTTTAGCAAAGAGTTTGTTTTCCCGAAGGGCCTGGAGCACCTTCCTGACATGCTCAATGTGGGAGGACCAGTCCTTGGAAAACACAATTATGTCATCAAGGTACACTACAAGAAATACCCCCAGGTAGTCTCTTAAAATCTCATTTATGAAATTATGGAAGACCGCGGGAGCATTACACAACCCAAAGGGCATGACGAGGTATTCGAAATGACCTTCGGGCGTGTTAAACGCAGTCTTCCACTCATCCCCCTCTCTGATGCGGATAAGGTTATAAGCCCCCCGAAGATCAAACTTAAAGAACCATTGGGCCCCCTGAACCTGATTGAAGAGATCAGGAATAAAAGGAAGGGAATACTGGTTCCTTACAGTGACCTTATTCAAGTTTCGGTAATCGATGCACGGCCTAAGACAGCGATCCTTCTTCCCTACGAAGAAGAAGCCAGCAGCTACCGGAGAAGTAGAGGGGTGAATGTAACCCTTGGCCAGGCATTCCTGGATATACTCTCTCATGGCTTCACGTTCGGGACAAGAGAGATTAAATATCCTACCCTTAGGGAGCTTAGCTCCTGGTACCAAATCGATTGCGCAATCATATTCTCTATGAGGAGGTAACACTTCGGAGGCCTTTTTAGAAAAAAACATCAGTGCTGAATAAACTCAGGTAGAGTGTTCACCTCCTCAAGGAGAGAAAAAAAATTAACAGAAAAACATGACGTCATGCATTCATTACCCCATTTGGTAAGATCCCCAGTATTCCAGTTAAACGTGGGATTATGCATCTGCAACCAGGGAAGGCCTAAAACCAAATCGGACGATAATCCCTGCATCACCAGTACAGAGCACTGCTCCAAATGCATGGAGCCAACAATGAGTTCAAAAACAGGGGTATGCTGCGTAAAATTACCATTAGCAAGTGGAGGGGAGTCGATACCCACTACCGGGACAGGTTTAGGCAAATCAATCAATGGCATAGCTAGAGACATAGCAAATTCCACAGACATAATATTAGCAGAAGACCCTGAATCCACGAAGGCACTGCCGGTAGCAGACCTACCCTCAAAAGAGACCTGAAAGGGAAGCAATATCTTATTAGGTTTCATATTTACGGGAAATACCTGTGCGCCCAAGTGACTTCCCCGATGGTCACTTAGGTGCGGAAGATCTTCCGGCTGCTTATTCTGATGCCTAGGACAGTTGTTCACTTGATGCTTGTCATCCCCACAGTAGAAGCAGAGACCATTCTTCCTGCGGAGCTCTCTACGTTGTTGGGGAGACACGGAGGCCCCGAGTTGCATTGGTTCATCCGAGTTTTCCCGTGGAAGAACGAAGCAACGGAACCTCGGGAGCCATAATGGAGGAGCCAAAGGAGAAAGCACAAAAACGTTCAAGTCATCGTTCCCTGAGACGTTCGGCAAGAGTCGTACCGCTAAAGCCATAACCTGATCTAGGGAGTCAGAAGAGGGATAGCTAACTAGCAGGTCTTTCAGGGCGTTCGACAGACCCAATCTAAACTGGCACCTCAAGGCAGGATCATTCCACCGAGAAGCTACACACCACTTCCTAAAATCAGAACAGTACTCCTCAACGGGTCTCTTACCCTGACGTAAGGTCACCAGCTGACTCTCGGCAAAGGCAGTCTTGTCAGTCTCGTCATATATGAGCCCGAGAGCAGAAAAAAAAAGATCAACAGAGGAAAGTTCAGGGGCGTCAGGAGCCATTCACCTTTAGCCCTTATGTGTATATAGTGAATCTTTTAGAAGGTTAATCTTTACCCGCTAAGATGGAAGGGTTGGTTCCAATGCCTAGTTATGGTGGTGTCTGAGGAAATCAAGGTCCTTTTAGACGTCCCTATACTGACCATGAAAACCAGCTCCAATCGACGATACAGCGTATCACAAGGAGCAATCATCGGTAATGTATGGGGGCAAACAATCATTACTACACCAGACCCCGCACCGATCTGCCAGTCCAGCTGCCACCAGGCACTGGACAACATGGCCGGAAACAGATGGCTCCAATCACTGCATAGCAGCCGTTCGGCAGAACTGCACCTCGGCCTCTATTCTTTGACCGGAGCCATCTGCTTCCGGCAGTGTTGTCCGGTGCCCGGAGGCAGCTGGAGTGGCAGATCGGTGCGGGGTCCAGGTGTCGGACATGCACCGATCATATACTGATGTCCATTAACGTCACATACAGAGATGGAATACGGCACATACATCCCCATAGAGAATGCAAACGGGAGCTGTTCCATTCACTATAGCGTACGCCGTCTGTGTGGGAACGGCGCATGCGCCACTCCCACACAGACCAAAAGGAAGGTCTTTGGTAGAGTGACATCCGGCGCCATTTTCATGTGGACCGGAAGCCACGGCCGGACAGTAAGATGACGAGTTCCGGTCGCGGCTTCCGGCCATATGTTGAAGGCAGCGCAGAGCAAAGACTAGGAGCGGCAGGGCGGAGGCGGCAGCGGCGGCAGGAGCAGGTAAGTTATGTTTGTGTATGTGATGTGCGTGTATGTTAGTGTTATACTGTCTGCTGAGCACTTATCTAATCCTCCTACACTGTGCATTCGCTCAGAAAATGGCGGCACACAGTGTAGGAGGTTTGAACATTCAACCCCCTCCTTTCTCCTGGCACTAGCCAGGATAATGGAGGGGGGATTCTGTGAGGACACTAGAGCGAGTGTGTCTACTACAAATTTGCAGCATAAGGCAATGAGGTTGCTTTACCACATGCCAATGCTGCAATTTTGGGAATTGCTCCCTCTAGTGACCAGCACATGGAAATGTTATAAATTAGAATCTAATTTATAATATTTCCTGACTTGTGAAAAAATGTAAAAAATTAAAACAATGTGTAATCATTTATATACTAACTGTTTAAATGAAAAAAAATATATAGAATTATAGCGACACATTCCCTTTAATACTGGTGTTTCATACACCAGTCCTATTAAACAGTTTGCTGGAGTAAGATGCAACAAATTTATTAACAGGCGAACAACTCTTAATAAATGTGTTGCATCTTTTAGCTGCAACGCGGCCTGTTATCAGTACTTTCTACGTGCTGCGGCCTGCTGTAAGAGCCTGAGGGAATCCGGGAGGGACAATCGGAGTGGTGAGGTAAGTACATTTTTAAAATGTATTTTATTGTCTGATTGGGAGGCAAACAGTCTGATTGGGTGGGAGGTATGGGTCTGGCATGGACCTTTGCCTTGATATGCCCCCCAGAGATAAATCTGGGCCGCACTATACATATAGATTTCTTCTATAATTTATATCAGTTACTGGCGTAAATTGTAGTAAAATTGTTGGCCTTTTCTGCTAAGCCCTGCCCATTTTTTGCCCCCAAAAATTTAGACATTTGCGCATTTTGTGAATTTTCTACGCTAGTAAACTGTTGTAGAAAGGTTAATATATTCCCCCCAAAGGCTACAGACCATAATACAATATATTAATGTAAGGATGTGTGCAGCAACACTTGTTGTCTCCATTCTATGTCAGTGTGGGATGTGGGAGTAGATGTCCGGCCTTATGATTTTTGTAATATATGATAGACCCAAAATTCCAATCACCAAACCAAAGAAAACACAGGCCGGACGGACCCTGCCACAGTGGAGGGTAGGCCAGACATGACGGGGATAGGAGGGAGGATCGTGTCACAGCCAAAGGTGAGGGTTAGTGGAGGGGTTGGGTCTAGGAGAGGGAGGGGATCCGGTGAGGGTTAGCCGGAAGTGCGCTGAATTCCCGGTCTTTTGGTCGGGAGCAGCGCACGGAGTAAGACATCCATCCACGCATCTCCCATCAAGCGGCCATCTTACCTCATGTCAGCGCAGCAGTTCATTGAGCAGATTCGGGCGGCGGCTGCTGCATTCAGCCCCGCCTGGTTGGAGGAACAAGCAGCAGCGGTGGCCAACGCACCGGTACCTTCGGCTGTCTCTCCCCTGTGCCAGGCCCGGCGCTCGTGTCCTCCAGAAAGGCTGAGCCCCAATGTGGCTCCTCGGACTCGGCGCCGCAGAGGGAGCCCTGTGAGGGACCCTCCGCCTCGGGCGTCTGGCAGCACTGATACTGCAGCCGGTTCCAGGGTCGGGAGGAATCCCACTTCGCGGCGGAGTCCATCGGAGGTGGGGGGGTGTGCGGCCTCTACTTCCGGTCACCCCTCCACTCGCCAGTTCTACGCCGGGTTCCATGGTTCGGACGGCTGCCCCTGGTGATGTGCCAGCTGGGGGTGGAGCCCCACGGCGATCCGGAGGAAGCAAGGGACCTGCATTGGGCCGCAGGCCTAGGTCGTCCGTTTCGAGGGTGACTTCCGGGCGGCGAGCTGCCAGAGAGAGAGCTTGGGAGCCCGCCCCTCCCCCACCTCGGTTCCGGCCGTTGAGCACACCTGTGCATGCTGCCATGGATGGGGGACCAGATCTGCCGAAGACCTTGAGGATGGGGAGCTTCGTGGACAGGACGGTCCAGCTGATGGGTCCACAGCGCCTGTGCAGCTCGGTGAGTCGTTTTCACCGTCTTTACCTTTTCCTGCTATACTTATGTCTCCTGTTTCAGGGGAGGGTTCCGCGGTTGGGGAGCGGGTATGTGATGTGGGGCCTGGGTTTGTGAATGTTGGGGGTGGGGGGTATAGACTGCGAGAGTTGGTCGGTTGCGTCAAGGAATTGTTAGGTATCGCGGTCTCCTGTGGTGGCGTGGGTGGGGGCTGGTGAGGTAGGGTTTAATGCCCCGGCGGCGGTCGCTGCGAGTGTAGGAGCAAATACGGAATCGGTGGCTGTGTCTGTTCAGACCGACTCGGCGGCGGCGGTTGATGGTGTTCGGTTGGACGATAAAGCCAGGGGGAGGTTTATGTGTGTTTTGAAGGACCTTTGGGGGCAAACTTGAAGCAGGAAGTTCGGGAAAAAATTTGGAACGACGAGTACGTGGACATTTTTTCATTGTTGCCCCTGGAAAAATGTAATCTGTAGAAGGGGTAGCGAGATGAGAGTAAGGAGGAGGAAAAGCATCGTTACCACCTTATCCCTAAAACATTTGTTAACTGGTTGCAAGCGTTCGCCATTTTGGCCAGTGTTATTGGTGAAAAGGCTCTGGAACATTGCTCCCCCCTGTTTTGCTATATGGATGTCATCGGGGAAGCCCATAGAGTATATGGGGGGTAGCTTGGCTACGTTATGATGAGCAGTTTAGACAACGGAAGGCGGTTCGGCTCAATATTAGGTGGGACCACAAGGATATTGCCCTGTGGTTACAGGTAACGGCTCCGGTTCGACCGGGCCAGTCCTTTCCCGGGAGCGGGGGGGGGGCAGCAGTCTGGTCAATGCAGCTCAGGGGGCAATGCAAACCTCGGGCTGTGCTGGCAATACAATGAGGGACAGTCTAAATTCGGTGCAGGTTGCAAGTTCAAGCACCTTTGTTCTCAATGCAATAGGGTATCCCATGGGGCATCTAAATGCTTGTGCAAGGGAAAACGAGGTGGGGGAGGGGGTTTTAACGCCAGTCATGGGGGTGACACCAGTGAAGCTGGAAAGGATGGTCAGGTTTCTAAATAGTTATCCGGACAGGGCCAGCGCGCAGTTGTTGTTTGATGGTTTTAATGTGGGTTTTTGTATCCCCCTCCCCTCCTCACAGGGTCCCCTTTTCCATAAAAAATCTGAAGTCAGCTTACCAGCATCCTGACGTGGTTAGGGAGAAGTTGGCAAAAGAGGTGGATTTGGGGTGCATGGCGGGGCCCTTTAGTTCTCTGCCCATCCCGGGTTTGGTCGTCTCCCCGCTGGGTGTTGTCCCGAAGAAGGAGGCGAACAAATACCGTTTGATTCACCATTTGTCTTATTCTAAGGGCTTGTCGGTTAATGACGTGATAGATCGGGATCTTTGCTCGGTCGTGCATACGTCATTCGACGCGGCGGTGCAGTGGGTGCGTTTCCATGGTAGGGGGGCGTTAATGGCCAAGACGGATGTCGATGCGGCTTTTCGGCTGTGCGTACTTTGAGGCGTTTAGCTAATTTTTGGAATGGGTGGTCAAATCTGTGGCGGGTGTGGATTCGATCATTCATTATTTAGATGATTTCTTGTGCGCAACGATCTTGGGGCCCGCTCGTTCCGTGAGTTGGTTTGGGACATAAAACACGATCTGTTGCACCTGTGGTCGTTGTACCCGAACTTGATCACGGTGTGGTCGGATATTGTGCCTAGAAAATCCTGGCGTTTGGCATGGTCGGTGGAGCGGATCAACAAAGCCAGCATAAAAGTTAACAGGGCGGTGTCTGCATTTGTTGCACGGAATGGTGGCATATGTGTTCGGCACTGGGACTTGGAAGCTGGAGTTGGAGCGTATTGGAGTGCATATGGTGTTTACCTGAATGATGTGAGAACAGATTTGTGGTGCTTGGGCTGGCAGGATGGCATTGAGAGGGCTATTTTGTTGTGGCGGGACTCTCAGGCTTGAGGGGGTCAAGGCCTGTTCGCTGTGGCTGGGGAGTCCTTGGAGTTAGACAAATAATTATTGGGGGGGTGCATCGTGGGTATGGATCCCCTCGGGTTTTAAAGATGAAAGGACACTATCTGGCGGTTGGATAGTGTGATTTCCTTAGGGTGTTATCCCTTGGGAGAGGTGGCAGTTACCTTACGGCATCTGCCAGGAATATTGGTGCCTCTGAGCCGGGTTTTTACGGCTGGGGGTAAAATGGTGGGGCAGATAGCCGGTAACATAAAAAGTTAATGATAGCTCCAAGGACTTCTCCTAGTCTATGTGTTAATGTTTGTTTGTCAGTGGTGTCTGACGTGTTTGGGTTATAATTTATGGTTCGTGCATTATTGATTTATTATTGTTTTTGTTAATAAATAATATGGATATTATTTATTTATGGTTAATTGAGTTAACTAACTTTTATATTTATTTCTTAATAAAATGGCTGCTGTGGCCACTTTATACAAACCCTCGGAGTCGAGTCTTCTTGAGAGAAAGGTGTGGGTTATGAATGGGGAACAGATATATAGGTAACTGTAATTTGCATACACATACATCACTCGACTTAACCCAAGTCATGCAAAATAAAGACACAAAACATTATAATTGGGTGTTAAATGGTCAATACTTTTATTATATTATATAACCAAACCCAAAATGGCAAACCTCCGACTCACGAAGAGTCACCCTCCAGCACGCAGGAAAGGAAAAACCCCCTGTGGGGGAAACCTCTAGGGAAACCATGGCTGGAGGATTGCCCTTCCTCTGGGCTTAGAAGGTGCCAAAATATAATTTGTAACAGAATTTGTACATTTTCTCAGATTTTCAAGGAAAGACATTACAATGAACGAACGACATAAAACACATAAATCGGCTGATCTGGTTGGCTAGGCGGATGTCTCTCTTCCTGGGTACCCATTAAAATGAATGGGCGATGCTCGGTTGAGACGGGTCCTCCAGATGCCTCCTTGTAGCATCTGTCTCCGCTCTGGCTAATAGGGGGGGATCTCCTGCTGGAAAACCTCCTCTATTACAGACAACCCATATGAAGAGGATGGCATCACTGTGATGAAGAAGTGGTCTTGGGTGTAGGGTTTCCCTGCTAGAACCTACAAGTTACATCAGGTCGGCATTGGTGGGGAAGTCAAGCTCAAGGTCCTCAGTCCCATCCAATATGGCACTAAATGTGGCAGTAAAACCTTCTAATATGGAATCTTCTTTATGTCATAAACATTTGTGTTTATGACATCAGCGCATTCATCATCATTGCTACAGGAGTTTCTTACCACTGCCGCCTCGTTCATTGTGACATCACCCACAGTGGTCTGAAGTGTTAACCCTTTAATGACTGGCAGTGTACTTACCACAGAGGCCATAAAGCTGAATAGAACATATCAGCGGCCATAAAGGAAAAGGGATAATGCAGGGAGCATCTCCGCACAAGAACAATCCATGACAAAGAGTACTCCAGGATAAGATAACTTGTCTGCTTTCTCCAAAAACCAGCACCACACCTGTCCATAGGTTGTGTGTGGTATTACAGCTCATTACCATTCACTTCAATGGAGCAAACCTGCAATACCAAATACAACCTGTGGATAGGTGTGGTGCTGTTTTTGGAAGAAAGCAGCCATATTTTTCTAATCCTGCACAGCCCCTGTTAGAAATAGTTCAAAAAAAGGGGGAGAGAAGAAATTAAAAAAAGGGAAAAAGAGGAACTCTGAGGTAAAATAAATCAAACTAGACTGAAAGGAGTCTGCTGGAGGTGCCAGATGTAAAGACATAATTCTGCCATGGGGACCAGATTAGTTGAAAAACTATGCAGTTCATCTTCGAATGCAGCGTCACAAAAACAAATTATTTTGTAAAAAAATTAAAAAGTGTTTTTATTGTGCAAAACTAGAAAAACTTTTACATACATGTTGGTTCGGGAGTCCTGGTGGTCCTCCATGGGCTTTACCCATGGAGTGTTTGGAGACATGTTGGAGCTGTGGGGGAATGGTAGGTACGCTTACTGACATCTGATGGGATTGTAGGCACATCGCACCATTTTGGTTGGCAATAAATTCTCTCTACGAACATGCCTTCTCCGCTCCATACTCTCCAGATCTATTTCTTTCCAGAAGAAGGTTCTCCTCCATTTATTCAGACTAGGTTGTGCCTAGACATTGGAAGTCTACAATTCCCCGGTACAAATCTAAATGTTTGGCCACATTCACTGATATTCAGAATCCAGCAACTCTGCCGATTGTTGAAGTAATCTCAGGCATTTTCTGAGTAGTTGACCGCTAACTCCCTCCACTCTGCTACCTCGCTGTAGTGCCCGACCATTCAATTTTTTTCTTCTCTCTCTGTAATTGTCGTCTGTCTATTGCTTGTTGTTTTAACCTTTCTCATTGATAAAAGTACAGATTTGGTAAAGACGACGCTTACATTGTTTCCTAATTGTCTTTTGGTGAGCTGCATTTTTTTTTAACATTTTGTACTTCTTTATGGTTTTAATAAAGATTGAGCAGAGTTACTGCAGTTAAGCGGTGATAAATATTCTTCTACGTCCTGCTCCTGAGATGACCTCAGGGAGAACAGAAGCCTCCCATAAAGCAGAAGGAGACCGGGGTGGTGGACATTGTTAGGTAAAGGTTAAACAGACTTACCATCAGGGGTGCTCAGGGATATGCCGCTAATCCCCAAGTCAAGACTAGCTAGGAGGTCAATGCTTCCTGAGCCCTGCTCACACCATAGTCAGGAGCCCCCCAGCTTGACAGTGTCTGATTTGGGACAGGTAGTGGCTCAATTACTGGCTGGTGTTAGAGAGGCTTTGGTGCAGCGTGAGGTCCCACCACCTGTGGTCCCCCTTGCTCCTTCTCCTGTTGCGGCATGGTACGGTTCGGTATCTGGGGCTGCGGCGCTAGGTTCTAAAGTCACTGGGAGTGCTGGTGGGTCTGGCGCTCCTGTTGCGGTTCAACTGCATGGGGTTCGGTTAGCCAAATGTTTGTTTTGAGAGCTCCCTTAAGACGGAGATTAGAGATCGTATTTGGCGTGATGAATATGTTGAGATTTTCTCTCTTTTGCCGTTAGAGAAATTAAATTTGAATAGAGGAAAGTCTGACGAGAGAAAGGCTGGATTCACACGAGCACATTACGTCTGTAATGGACGGAACAAATTTTGGCCGCAAGTCCCGAACCGAACACACTGCTGGGAGCCAAAATAAGTGTCAGACAATATTAGCATCATACAATACAATACAATACAATACAATACAATACTGCTGTAGTACAGCGCCCTAATAATACAGTGTACTTAACACTAAATGAAATTTACTACATATTTCAAGGAGTTTTCCAGGAACATTTAAATGGGTTTATATGGCCACAAAACATAAAAAAAAAAAAAAACCTTTACAATATACTGATGTTCTCCATTCCAGGCTGTATCACGTGCTTGTATTGTCAGGTCAGTTTGATCGCTGTTGTATCTGATCCCATCAGAGGAAAGCAGGAAAAACCTTCCCACATCTCTCCCTTATGGAAAAGTTTTCCCTTCATTCCACTAATGGAAACCATATAAAAAATACACAATTGCCTAATACGACAGAATACATACAGGAGAAAATAAGAAAACAGTGTCTAAGCTTTACAATATAGTACTGGGGGGGATTGTGTACAAAAAGGAAAAATAAGTTGTACGGCCACCAAGACGAGCTGGAGATCCTTCAGCTTCAATTAGAGTATGTTCACATGTGGATTTTCACCACATTTTATTAAATTGGCATTAGAATTTTAGTGATCTGAATAGTAATCTGAAAATTGTTAACTGTTTTCCTGCCATTTTTTTTTCACTTTTCAAAGGTTTAATTTATAATTTTGCAAAAAAAAAACGGACAAAAAAACTACAAGGCATGAAAAGCAAATAATAACACATTGAATTCTATTTAACCAACAAACCCAACCAGTCACACAGAGAAGCGTCCATTTCCTCATCTAAGGCTTCATTCACATCTGCATCAGGACTCTGTTCATGGGTTCCGTCGAACCTTTCCGTCAGAGGAACCCATGAACGGAATCCAAACTGAAACAAACAGAAACCATAGGTTTCCGTTTGCATCACCATGGATTTCAATGGTGACGGATCCGGTGCAAATGGTTTCCGTTTATCACCGTTGTTTGAGGGTTCCATCGTTTTGACAGAATGAATAGCACAGTTGACTACGGTATTTATTCCGTCAAAATAACAGAACCCTTGCACAACGGTGACAAATGGAAACCATTTGCACCGAATCCGTCACAATTAAAATCAATGGTGATGCAAACGGAAACCTATGATTTCAGTTTGGAGTCCGTTCATAGGTTCCCCTGGCGGAAAGGTCCGACGGAACCCATGAACGCAGTCCCAACGCCGATGTGAACGAAGCCTTAGTTGTAAGGATAGATAATGATTTCCCTCACATTTGAGCTACAAGTTACATAGCCGTTTCTTTCAGCTTAACCCATCGGGACCAAATCTTTTCTAATTTGTAGAGACATTTCCTACTCATATATAAAATGTTATACAGGAGGACATATTTATTGACAAGTTGTAACTAATGAGAAAGGGCAGGGGGGGGGGGAAGGGTCTGTGGATGTCCAGGTCATATTTCCCTGTGTTTTTTAAATGTTGTAAGAATCCTCGAAGGAAACACCACTTTGGTACATATCGTATAATCTGTCCCTGAAAAATCTGAGAAAAGCTCAAAATATGCATGAAAAGATTTAGGCCTCGGTCACACAGTGCAGAACATGCACTTCTATTAAATACAGGATTGCTGGCAACTTGTCGCCAACTGGAGTTTCGCCATAGCAGTTTCATCTGCGGCCAGTGTGAGGAATGGGGGGAACCACTTTGTCTATTTTGCTGCAGGTGGAGAGAGACTTTTTCTAGGACTATTTCTGTTATTTGCCCCTTGTCCTGAGCTCAGGAGGTTCTTAATTCAAATGAGACAAGCAGCCGATCAAACTGGGAATCCAGTGAACCAGTCCAAACCAGTGTAGAAGTGTCTGAAAATAATCCTCTCCACTGTCACCTTCAGACTGTCCGACCATAATGGTGAGGCTATGCGTAGCAGCAGCCGCAGGTGGGCATGGATTATAAATTTATAGTTGATGATACTTTTGATTGTTGTGTTTTTATTTACAAGTTTAGCACCAAGCGCACCGCCTATGTAAACATGTATGCCGCCTATGTAAACGTGTATGTGTATATCATTTCAGTGCTTTGCTGCCATCTAGTGAACAAACTGCATAAATAGTTTGTGTAGTGCTGTTGTGTTATGTGTGCAGGACCTGTGATCACATGACCAGAGAGGCAAATTCTCAAATTCGTGCAGGTGCTGCACAGCTACTCAAGCAGGGGAGAAGCTGAATCTTTATTTAACAGGAGTTTAGCACCATATTTAAATATGCAATATTTAAAAAACAAATCGCCATAAAAGTCATCAAACTGCATATTATGAGAGGAAAATGACTGTTATGCTATGTCGTTGATATATACATTGTGTATTAAGTGTTATTCCACTTAAGTAAACATATAACAGATCATTCCTCCAATTAAGACCCTTCGGGAATCTTGTATGAAGCTGCAGATCGCAGAACGCCTCCCTATTCAGGAAGTGTCTTCTCCAATATCCACCCGTCTTTGGTTTCTTCAATTGTTCAAGGCCATAAAAACATTGGGGGGAATTTATTAAGATGGCATTTCATATGCCAGTCTTAATATAAAGAAAGTTGGAGTAAGATGAAATACATTTATTAAATGTGTCACATCTTTCGGCCGTTCGTGCGCCACAATCGTTATGTAGCGACCGCGGCCATGCTCCATCCATTCCCCCTACCCATCCGACATAATGTAAAATAAAAAATAAGTATAATCTTTTCTCCGCTTCTCTTCTTCCCCCTTGATCCCCTAAGGCTCCCTGCTGCCCATACAATACTCTGACACCGAGCAGCGTCAGGTTCTTTATATGCGACACAGCACTCAACGTCATCATTGAACTGTATGAGCCGCAGGCTGTGGAGAGAACATGAGGGGACCAGAAGAGGAGTGGTGAGGTGAGCATTCATTTTTTATTTAATTGTCCGATAGAGGGGACGGAGAGGAGCCTGGCATGGGCCTCTACCTTGCTACGCTCCACATAGTGACATTTTTGCCAATTATTAGCAGGTGTAGATTTCGACTATAGTTTACGCCAGGTGTAAATTATTATAAATTTGTTGAGCTGCTGTCACCCTGCCCCCTTTTGGGAAGCCCCCTTTTAGAAAACTGGCGTAGAAAGGTTAATACATTTCCCCCATAAGCTTTAAAAATTGCCATTATGTGTTTCTAAGAAGTGTTTTTCTGCACCAGAGAGGCATCAGTGGTTTTTTTGTTTTTGTATCTGAAATGTGTTCTACAATGCGCGTTTTGAAGTTTCTAATCGTGCGCCCTACAGATGTAGCCGGCTTTATCTTGACTTTCAACGCCTTAAAGAGGCTCTGTCACCACATTATAAGTGGCCTATATTGTACATGATGTGATCGGCGCTGTAATGTAGATTACAACAGTGTTTTTTATTTAGAAAAACAATCATTTTTGACGGAGTTATTACCTATTTTAGCTTTATGCTAATGACTTTCTCAATGGACAACTGGGCGTGTTTTACTATATGACCAAGTGGGCGTTGTACAGAGGAGTGTATGACGCTGACCAATCAGTGACAAATCAGCGTCATACACTTCTCTCCATTCATTTACTCTGCAGATAGCGATATATCTATATCGCTATGTGCAGTCACATAAACACACTATAACGCTACTCATGTGTCATGACCATGAATATACATTACCTCCAGCCAGGACGTGATGTGTATTCATTCTCCAAACCACTTCTCTGCACGTCTCTGTGATTTACAGCACAGCACAGCGAGATCTCGCTGTGAATGACAGTTTACAGAGTAATCTCGCGAGACTACCCCTGCTATGCTGTAAATCACAGAGACGCTACAGAAGTGGTCAGGAGAATGAATACACGTCACGTCCTGGCTGGAGGTAATGTATATTCATTGTCATGACACATGAGTAGCGTTATAGTGTGTTTATGCGACTGCAAATAGCGATATAGATACAGTATATCGCTATCTGCCGTGTAAATGAATGGAGAGAAGTGTATGACGCTGATTGGTCGCTGATTGGTCAGCGTCATACACTCCTCTTTACAACGCCCACTTGGCCATATAGTAAAACACGCCCAGTTGTCCATTGAGAAACTCATTAGCATAAAGCTAATAAAGGTCATAACTCCGTCAAAAATGATAATTTTTCTAATTAAAAAACACTGATGTAATCTACATTACAGCGCCGATCACATTATGTAGAAGATAGGGCACTTATAATGTGGTGACAGAGCCTCTTTAAATACACAGTGGCTGTGTTTTTTCAATGACTTTTTAACGACTTTTGTTGTGTGATATCACGCTGCAGCAAGTTATCCGAGTCAAGATAAAGATGGCTACATCCGTACATACACGCAATCACATTGTTTGCATTTAATGGCATAAATTACATGATGCTTAGTACAATTTTTATAAACGCATCAATATCGTAAGTACTTTTGAAAAAATAAAAAACTTTTTGGGAAAGTCAAGTTTTGTTGTTAGCGACACTGTAGAAAAGACTTGTAACAACATGTAACTAAGAGATCTCATCCTCTAGGTGACCCAAGGGCTGCCTTTACCCACAATTTGTGTCAGGACTGGATCCGGATTTAACATGGGTTCATTTTTTCTGAATAATGTTTTGATATTTCTCCAAACTTTTGGCTCTATGCCGTTGAAGAAACTGGTAATTGATCTCTCGTGCTTCAGTATTTATTATTAAACAAGATGGATTATTGTGTCCTTTGTTTTGATGCCCTTCTTAACATCCATTGTTAACCCCTTCCCGACATTTGCCGTATAGGTACGTCATGGAAAGCATTGACTTCCCGCGTCTTGACGTACCTATACGCCGAATGTTTGGGACCGGCTCAGAAGCTGAGCCGGTGCCTTCCATCACCGGATCTCAGCTGTATCTTACAGCTGACATCCGGCTGTAACGGCGGGGACCGAAATTAGCTTCGATCCCCGCCATTAACCCCTTAAGTGCAGCGCTCAAACGCGATCGCTGCACTTATGGTGTTTGCAGCTCATCGGAACCCCAATAATGAAATTGCCGGGGTTCCGGTGGCTGCAATGGCAACCGGAGGCCTAATACTGGCCTCCCGGTCTGCCTAGCACCGAAGCCAGTCAAGATCTGCCCGGCGGCGGAGCCTGATAGGCTTCCGTAGCTGCTAGCAAGATGGCGCCGGGTCAGGAGCTGATCCGGCGCCATCAGCGGTGGAAGTCAGCTGTACTGTACAGCTGACATCCACCTGTAATGGCAGGAACCGGAGCTAGCTCCGATCCCTGCCATTAACTCCTTCGATGCAGCAATCGAAAGCGATTGCTGCATCGTAGCGGTTACTAGCAGGTCGCCAGCCCTGACAGGCAATCAGGACTTGTGACTGCTGTTATGGCAACAGGAGACACAATGGTCTCCTGCTCTGCCATTACGGAAGCCGATTTAGGCCCTGCCGGGAGGCGAAGCCTAATCGGCTTGCTGTCAGTGAATCACTGACAGATCTAATACATTGCACTACATAGGTAGTGCAATGTATTAGAAAAAAAAAATATCTGACCGTTGGACCTTCAAGTCCCCTAGTGGGACTTGAGAAAAAGTGTAAAAAAAAGTATAAAAAAGTGTAAAAAAAAGTGCAAAAAATAAAAGTTTGAAAACAATAAAAGTTTCAAGTAATCAAATAAAACACAATCCCCCTTTTACTCTTATCAAGTCCTTTATTATTGAAAAATAACAATAAACCATATGTATTTGGTATCGCCACGACCGTAACGACCGGAGATATCAAAATATTATATTATTTATTGCACGCGTAGAAAAGCGTAAAAAAAACCCGTAAAAAACGTTACCAGAGTTTCTGTTTTTTGGTCACTTTGAGCTACAAATATTAGAATAAAAAGTGATCAAAAAGTCGCACGTATCCAAAAATGGTACCTATAAAAACTATAGCTCGTCCCGCAAAAAACAAGCCCTCATACAGCTCCGTCGACAAAAAAATGTAAAAGTTATGGTTCTCACAACTTGGCGACAGAAAAAATACATTCTTTTTACAAAAGTAATTTTATTGTGCAAAAAGTTGTAAAACATGAAAAAGTTCTATAAATTAGGTATCGCCGGGATCGTACTGACCCGCAGAATAAAGTTAACATGTAATTTATAACGCATGGTGAACGCTGTATACAAAAAACGAAAAAAGCTGTGCCAGAATTGCGTTTTTTGGTTTACCTGGCATCCCAAAAAATAGGATAAAAGGTGATCAAAAAGTTGCATGTACCCCAAAATGGTACCAATAATCGCTATAGCTCGTCCCGCAACAAACCAGCCCTCATACCGCTACGTCTATGAAAAATAAAATTAGTTATGGCTCCAATAAGTCAGGAAATAAAAAAATATGCAGTTGTGCCCGAGGGGAACATTTCTTCTGTTTGAAGAGGCGATTTATCAAGGACCTAAAATTAGGGAACCAGGAAAGGGAGGGCCCAAACATATCCGCTGGAAGCGAGGGTGCCCGTATTATACCAGGACAACACTTCCCAGCAAAATTCCCCAAACTGCAAAGGCGCGGAGTGTGGACCAAAAGGGGGATAAGAAAGGACGCCATATATCAGTGCGACACTGGCCTGTGCAGAAAGGATTGTGTCACAGCGTAACACACATCTATGGATCATTTTATTGTTTTTTTTACCCCATTATTATACCACCTAACTATGCCCCTTTTATACCCTGCCCGGCTTACATATGCCCCCACATTATAAATGGAAACACCAGTAAGACTCCAAACAAAACTACTACCAAGCAAAATCCACGCTCCAAAAGCCAAATGGCATTTCCTCCCATCTGAACCCTACAGCGTCCCCAAACAGCAGTTTCCTTCCACATTTATGGCATCGTCATACCCGGGAGAACCCTTTTAGCCATTTTTGGGGTTTGTCTCTCCAGTGTCATAAGCTGGGCACGACATATTTGCTACTGAATGGCATATCTAGGGAAAAATATAAATTTTGAATTTGCACCATCCACAGCGCATTCATTTATGGAAAAGACCTGTGGGGTGAAAATGCTCACTACACCCCTTAATAAATGCCTTGAGGGGTGCAGTTTCCATAATGGGGTCACTTCTCAGGGGTTTATTTTTATTATTTCACATCAGAGCCTCTGCAGTTGTGAACCAATACTTTGTAAATCGCCAAATTAGGCCTCAATTTTAAATGGTACGCTTTCACTCCTGAGCCTGGTCGACTGTCCAGGCAAGAGATTAGGACCACATGTAGTGTGTTTCTAAAACCAGGAAACCCAGCATAATAATTAGAGAGCTGTCTTGTTATGATGGCACAAGCTGGGCACCGCATATTGGCATATCTATGGAAAAAAATCCCATTTTCACTCTGCAACATCGCGTGCACACCAATTTCTGCCAATCACCTGCAGGGTTAAAATGCTTACTACACCCCTAGGTAAATGCATTGAGGGGTGTAGTTTCCAAAATGGGGTCACTTCTGGGGGGTTTCCACTGTTTTGGGCCCACAGGCGCCCAGAAACCAATCCAGCAACATCTGCACTCCAAATGGTGGTCCTTCCCTTCTGAGCCCTGCCGTGTGCCCAAACAGCAGTTTATGACCACATATGGGGTATTGCCGTACTCGGGAGAAATTGCTTTACAAATGTTGGGGTCTTTTTTTTCCTTTATTTGTTGCGAAAATGAAAAAATTTGAGCTAAAGCTACGTCTTATTGAAGAAAAAGGATTGTTTTTATTTTCACTGCCCGAATTCTAATAAATTCTATGAAAAATCTGTGGAGTCAAAATGCTCACTACACCCCTAGAGGAATTCCTCAAGAGGTGTAGTTTCCTAAATGGTGTCACTTTTTGGGCGTTTTCATTGTTTTTTCCCCTCAGGGGCTTTGTAAATGTGACATGGCCTCCGCAAACCATTCCTGCTTAATGTGATCTCCAAAAGCCAAATAGCGCTCTTTCCCTTCTCAGCTTCGCCGTGTGTCCAAACAGCCGTTTATTACCACATGTGGGGTATTGTTTTACTCGGGAGAAATTGCTTTACAAATTTTATGGTGCTTTTTCTCCTTCAGTCTTTGTGGAAATGAGAAAAAATTAGCTAAACCTACATTTTCTTTGAAATAAGTTAGATTGTCATTTTCAGGGCCTACTTCCAATAATTTATGCAAAAAACCTGTGGAGTCAAAACACTCACTATACCCCTAGATAATTTTCTCAATGTGTGTAGTTTCCGAAATGGGGTCACTTGTGGGGGTTTTCCCCTGTTTTGTCCCCTCAGGGGCTTTGTAAATGTGACCTGGCCTCCGCAAACCATTCCTGCTAAATTTGAGCTCCAAAAGCCAAATAGCGCTCTTTCTCTTCTAAGCCCTGCCGTGTCTCCAAACAACCGTTTATTACCACATGTGGGGTATTTTTTTACTTGGGAGAAATTGCTTTACAAATTTTATGGTGCTTTTTCTCCTTTAGTCCTTGTGAAAATGAGAAAAAAAATCGCTAAACCTACATTTTCTTTGAAAAAATGTTGATTTTAATTTTCATGGCCTACTTCCAATAATTTCTGTAAAAAACCTGTGCGGTCAAAATGCTCACTGTACCCCTAGATAATTTCCTTGAGGTGTGTAGTTTCCCAGATGGGGTCACTTTTGGGGAATTTTGACTGTTTTGGAACCGCAAGAGCCCTTCAAACCTGACATGATGCCTAAATTGTATTCTAACAAAAATAAGGCCCCAAAATCCACTAGGTGCTCCTTTGCTTCTGAGGCCGGTGCTTCAGTCCAGTAGCATGCTAGGGCCACATGTGGGATATTTCCTAAAACTGCAGAAACTGGGCAACAAATATTGAGTTGCATTTCTCTGGTAAAACCTTCTGTGTTATAAAAAAAATTGTATTAAAAATGTATTTCTGCAAAAAAATATGAAATTTGTAAATTTCACCTCTACTTTGCTTTAATTCCTGTGAAATGTGTAAAGGGTTAAGACATTTTCTAAATGCTGTTTTGAATACTTTGAGGGGTGAAGTTTTTAAAATGGGGTGACTTTTTTGGGGTTTCTAATATATAAGGCCCTCAAAGCCACTTCACAACTGAACTGGTCCCTGTAAAAATGGCCTTTTGAAAGTTTCTTGAAAATGTGAGAAATTGCTGCTAAAGTTCTAAGCCTTGTGATGTCATAGAAAAATAAAAGGATGTTCAAAAAACAATGCCAAACTAAAGTAGACATATGGGGGATGTTAATTAGCAACAATTTTGTGTGCCCGAAGAGGGTTCACAAAATTATTCCTTTTCTGTATTTCAATTCCCCTGTAACATAATCTCAAAGAAGGTAACAGAATCCATGGATGCCGAGCCTGTAACATTGTAAATTAAATATATTGGTTTTATTGTATTCCATAAATGGTGGTACAGACGCCACATCACGACCCCTAAACAAAAAAAAAGTCATCGATGTATCGTCCATCCCACACAATCCACTCGTAAAAGGGATTATTGGCTGAAAAAATTTTGTTCTCCCACCATGTCATAAACAAATTGTCCATGGAGAGGGAGAATTTTGACCCCATCAGGGCGTCTTCTATCTGCAATAAAATAACACTATCAAGGCAGAAGTAATTATGTGAGCGCAGATACTCCACTCACATTAAAATAAATTCTTGTAGATATTTGGAATACCTGGTGTATTTCCGCAAATGGAATTCCATTGCCTTGATTGCCGGAATATGTGGTATGCAGGCAGGCCCGCCATCAGAAATGTCTGGGCTTCATACAGTCAGTGGAATCCATTTGAGGAAATACATCTGGGTCCCCCATTATTAGGGGATTTGGAGAGGTGGCAACGGAAAGTCGTGGGATGGGAGCAGGACGCAAAGTGCCAGGGACTCTGTGAGCGGGCGGAGGAGTAGGCTAAGAGAACGGAAGGTGGCCGAGGCGGGAGTTGGGCCAGAGTGGATATGACGCTTGACCGGGGTCTGGGGAGGGGAAGGGGAGAGAGACCGGTGGAAAGGGGAGTGAGGCCGGTGGGAAGGGGAGAGAGACCGGTGGGAAGGTGGGAGAGAAGGGGCAACATAAAAAAATAATTAAACTGAATCTGCTGCTTTAAAACAGAGTCACTCACCAAGTTGCAGAGCTGGCCGCTGCTTCTGGCCCCTGCATGGGTCCCATTCCTTTCTACAAACCAATTACCGCTGATCATAACCTTGATGAGCGGCAGCTGCCCCCTTTATTTTACTTTTGTGGCCAGGCCCCTGACAGTAGTACCAGCGGTACTACCCTGATGGCAGGACTGTTTGCAGGAGTACTAGCCAACTATGTCACAGATAACCCAAGTTTCAAGACCATGAAAAGTTATGGATTTTTGGCATCCCATGGAATATGGGAACAATAGGGAATTCTATCAGTAAGTATTCAGCCTGTTTCTTGGCTAATACTTCTAATTCAATTCCTTCTTCTAGCAGATTTTTTAAAGGTTCTTTACATGTGGTGCTTGGTTTCACCACAAGTTTGCGATATGTCGATTCATTGTCTAAAATGGTATGAACGTGTCTGGGATATAAACAGGAATCTAGAACAACTCCTGCTCCATGCACTCCTAAGATTTGGAGGACACAGTTATACGCTGGATATATGGTGAGCACCTCTGTGTTTTCACCTTTAGCCCTTATGTGTATATAGTGAACCTTTTAGATGGTTAATCTTTACCCGCTAAGGTGGAAGGGTTGGTTCCAATGCCTAATTATGGTGGTGTCTGAGGAAATAAAGGTCCTTTTAGATGTCCCGATACTGACCATTAAAACCAGCGCCAATCGACGATACAGCGTATCACAAGGAGCAATCATCAGTAATGTATGGGGAAAACAATCGTTACTATACGAGACCCCGCACCGATCTACCAGTCCAGCTGCCTCCGGGCACTGGACAACACTGCCGGAAGCAGATGGTTCCGACCACTGCATAGCGGCCGTTCAGCAGAACTGCAGCTCGGTCTCTATTCTTGTGTACCTTTTGTACCATTTGTGACCCGCTTAAAAACCTTTTACGATATGAATCTCAGTGTAAAAAATGCAAGTATCTAGTCTACAATAAAAAACAATGAGTGCTCTATACTTTTTATTAGCTTCAGTCACTTGCAGGCTGCACACCCATTAATTTCAATATAAAACAGAGTAGACTTTTATTTTTTGACGTGTCATTACATCTGTATATTATATGTGGAGTTGTTATTATACACCGTCTCTATGATCTGATGACGGGCATATTCCCCAAACTGCACCACCATGCTGCCCATACACTGACTGTATAGTCTGTCTCGCCAGCTAAGTCCTTGGTCTCCGTCATCTAATGTTGACGGATAACTGGCATCGCTGGACTCAACCGGCCGGTGAGTCTGCACCTTGTTCACACTCCTCGATGTAGGCCTGAGGCTCGTTCGCAAGTCAGACTGCTAGCTCTGCCCCCTAGATGTTAATATTGATGTTCAAGTCTTGACAGCTGATATTGATGTTCACAACCATTGGATAGTACATGGGGAAGTGATCTACAACCTTGATGTCTCTGTCCTCAGCGGTTCATCCCTGATAAATGCATTTTATTTGTTGGCACTGCCGATGTAAAACCACTTGGTGGCCAGAATGGAGACGGCCCTTTCATTGGCTTTTCTGATATTACATGAGAAGCCTTCGCAGTGCAGTGTGGCCAGAGCTAGGCTGAGACTATATAAGTCCAGGTCTTACATGGCATCATGGTTGATGGCATCTTTAAGAAATTCAACATGTCTGACTACAGCCTCCTTGTCCTCTGAGTTGACCAGATAGCTTGGGATCTGGAGGAGCATGGTCTTCATCAATTTTGGGTGGTTATGAGCCAGACAGCTGTAGATGGATTTCAGGTCATTGATGTTTGGAGAGATTTCCGTCCGGAAAAATCCCCGAATGTTGGCTCCTTTGATGTAGGAGAGGCAGCTCTGCAGAGATGAAGTACTGGCTGCTACTATCTCCTGGTTGTCACTATGTAATTTCAGGAGTAAAGTTGGTATACAGCTCCTGACGTTGTCTGTAAAATATCCAAATAGCAGAAGGCGGCAGCTCTCTGTCAGATCCCTTAACAGGTTTATGGCCGCAATCTGGACTTCTCCATCCGGATAGTCCATATGCTCCCGGGATATTTTAATGAATTGTCTACTGAGGACAGAAAGCTTCAGGCGTCTGATAATGGAGGACAGCGCCCTCAGTGCCGCCATGATGATCTTGATGCTGCTGGTTTTTGATAGTCTAAACTCCATGTGGGCAATGATCTTATTCTTGTAGCTCTCCACCAGTCTTGTAGCTCCGGTGGTGGCATTCCCCAGTGCCTCCATGGCGATGCTGCACAAGATGTTATCGTCCTCTTCTATGATCTTCAGCAGATGTTGGATTGCGCACTCTTGGTATTTCTGCTTTATAAGTCTTGGATGCTTCAAAGCCTCATTGAAGAACATAGCTGCTGTCATTTTGGCCTTTGGGTCCGCATTCTTCAGGGCATTGAGCAGAAACTGAAGGAAATCTTTTGTTATTTTCCTGCCAGATACCAGAGATGTCACAAGCATGTTCATCCCAATACGCTGCTTCTCTGTATCTTCCAGTTCCTTATTCTCCGCAGCAAATTGCTCCCTGTACTTTTCTAGGAGCTCGGCGTGAGGAAGGGTCTGTAACTCGTCATTGCCTGGCTCGGTCGGCTGGTTTTCCGATGATTCGGGTACAGTAAAGAATTCCAGGGCAACTTTGGTGGAGTCTTGAAGCTCAGCATGGACATCAGGCAACCAGGTGGAAATGTTGGCCTTCATGTTGCTTATGGCCTTCATAAGTTGCACTTTGCAGCTGCCACCCTTCACAATATATTCTTGGATGCTGCCGCATAAACGTCTTATAGCATAGCACAACGTCTCCTTAGATAGTTGGTCAGGAGCATTTTTGACCACTTGGCCCAGCACTGGCAGCATGTCCAAGATGTGTGGCATGATGACTGTAGCACACAGAGATGTCACTTCTGTCAAAGTGTCGACAATGGCAGCATTGAAATCCTCATAAACGATGTTGTATCTCAGTTCCCCGACCACCGCTTCAAGATGGAGGATGCTCAGCCAGACAATAACCTTCTTAGTCATGGCGTAGGAATAGTATTGTCCCTTCATGTACTCCACCTTCAAGTGCTCACATAGCACATTGATTATATATTCCTTCAGGTAGTGTGCCGCGTCTCTTCTGTACTGAATGACTCTGATGAAGAAGCGGCACATGGCGGCGTTGTATTGAGATGGTAACAGGCTACTCAGAATGGCTTTCTGAAACACATCCGTATAAGTGAAGAGATCTTCAGCCACCTTCTCCTGGATGAAATAAGGGACACAGGCTCCTAAGACGTCTTCTTCCACCAAATCCCAGGTGTCCAAAGCATTTCTGAGCTCTTGATTTGTGTCCACACAGAATGTCTGATGTTTTCTATTCATGATCTTCATATCCACAAATCTGCTGAGGCGAGAAATCATTGTGTGGTTACTTGTTTCTAAATCATCTTCCAAAAAGAAAATAGATTCTAGACTTCTCTGTCCTCAATTATCAGCCCCCTCCCCAATAAACATGTGATAACTGCATTAAGAGCGCCCTCCCAAGGCAGAGACAGGACAGTGCAGCCAGAGGAGACAGCGGCACTCCTCTACACTGCGCCCTCTGGTGGTGTAAGAATTTAAAGGTTTCAGAAAATGAAAGCCACATATAAGGTTATATGTAATATTATATAGGGTATTTTATTTGGGTAAATCAAAGATGGAGGATCATGGGTATAGTTGCGTTTCTTAATGAAATGCGTCTCATCCGTTTGCAAGATTCCTATTGTTTACCCTGATTCTCACAATAAATGACCCCGACGTTCACAGGTATCTCTTACAGGTGCTAACCAGTAGTGTGAACCCAGTCTTACCCATGGACAAACTCAGGATGTCATAACTGCTAAAGGTGGTTGATAAGTGGCACCAGTATTCTATATCCGCATGTTACATGAGGGGGGGAGTTCTTTTTATCAGGAGGTCACACTATTTGTCTCTAAGAGGGGCAGACAAGGGGGCATAAAAGACCCAAGGATGACATGAGGGCAGCCACTTGGGAGGCCACTTGAGGAGGGACATACTGGAAAGGAGACTTCCTGGAGTGTGTGGAGACCATGGATGGTAACTATAACCTGTCATGTAATTATTGATGATAAGGAAAAAGTGTCTCTGTAAAGTTCCTTGTTTATGGCTGTCGCTATGTACAAATCTCCATAGAAGTCTCAGAATAACTAACAGTCATTTCACTCTTTATACAATATACATTTTCATACACTCAATCTTGTATTTCATTTATTGCGCCTGACCTTAGAATCTAACCCAGTAAGAGGGTGAAAGAGAAACATTCTTACAGTGGCAGCACATGGAACTCGCTGCAATACTTCACAAGAAACATTCTACATGTTCTCCTCTTACTTCTGAATCGTGGATCTGAAGCTTCTGGATAAAGCAAGATTTCTAGAAGTCACAGGACTCAAGAAAAAGTCAAGTGAGAGCGACGTACCAAAAAGCAAGAAACTATTGGTCTATAGCGGCTCAACGGAATGTGACTGATCTGCAGCTTTTATAGAGAAGGTGAATTATGACATCACTGATGACCTCACACTTACCTTACATTCTAACACACATCAAATGTTTTTTGTTTTTTTTCACATATCTTTATTGAATTTCAGTAATAAAAACATTACAACATTTCAATATCCAGTGATTATAAATATCATAATGCTCAACAATTTATCTGCACAATTTACATCAGGCAACATATATCTCCCCAATCCCATCCCCCTCCCACCCCAAAGATCATTAAGTACCATAAAATTATAACCTTCTTATGATAAAATAATAATTATACCTTCCTATAGAACACCAATCAATTCCATATCCCCAATATTTCCTCCCACTTTTTTATACAATTTTTCTTGTCTGCTCTTATTTTCTCATATTCTTTAATTGTCTTAACCAACTTCAACCAATCCATAACAATTGGGGATTTACCAGCCATCCAATTTCTTGCAATTATTATGCGTAAAAGAGAACATTAACCCCTTTGTGCACCGTGACGTGCTATTACATCCGGGTGCGGGTGGTGATGTTTAGAGTGCGCTCCATATGCTGCGTGTGTCGGCTGTGTTTTACAGTGGACACCCGGGACTAACAGTCGGGAGCAGTGATCGTGCTGTTCCTAGCTGTTTAACCCCTCAAATGCTGCGGTCGATCGCGAGCATCTGAGGCATTGAAAAAAGGGGGGCGGCCCCCTCTGACATTTCATCACCCCCCCAGTTAGATCAGGGGGTGACAATGATTGTAATGGCAGCTCATGGGCCTAATGATGGCACCCAGAGCTGCCTTCACTTAACTTAAGCCTGTAAAAATGACAATATACTGCAATACGTTAGTATGATCGCTGGTTCAAATCCCCTAGGGAGGCTAATAAAGTGTGTAAAAAAAGTGCAAAAAAGTTTTTAGTAGTGAAAAAAATTAAAAACAAATAGTTAAAAAAACCTTTTCCCATTTTCCCCCTAAAGTAATGTAAAAAATAAAAAAAGTAAACAAAATTGGTATTGCTGCATGCGTAAAAGTCTGAACTATTACAATATAGCGTTATTTAATGGGAGGTGCGAGAACAGCACCGGCGGACGTCATTGCTCATCAGCGCATGGGTCGGCAGCCCGCGCTGATGCGCTCCCCTCCCCCGCTCCCCTCTTAGACGAGGGGGATACAGCGGTGGGGGGAGAGCTGTTGATGTCTGCCCCTGCTGTAATAAAGCAGAGGGCTTCGGGGGGAGCGGCGGCTGCTCAGGCTAGGTCACCCCGCCGCTCCCGTAGAACTCGCCCACCAGAGCGCCTTAGTCCAGACATGGCCCCGCGGGCCCGGCGTCGCAGGGGGAGCCCTTCAAGGGACGCTGCAGGCCAGGCTGCTGGGACGGGCGCTTCCTCCCAGGGCCTGCGTCCTGGCAGGAATCCCCAGCCGCGACGGGGCTCGGCGGTTACCAAGGAGTCGCAGGCCGGGCTCCATGTCACACCCCCGCCTTCAGCTGCTGTGTTCGGAGGGCAGTGGACGGCCGCCCCGCATGGTGATGTTCTGGAGCATCGGTGAGGACGCCAAGATCAGCGAAGACGACGAGGCAACAGGTCCGGTCGGAAGTCTGGGTCCCTGCGGTCGGGCGGCAGGTTGCCGGCCCATCGGTCAGCGTGTCGGGATCCCCGTGTCGTAGATGTCGGTGCGAGTACCAGTCGGCGGCGAGAGAGGATTTGGAAGATTGAGAGCTGGATGAGTCGCATCGCGGTCAGGATTTTCCGGCTGGCGGGAATACAGCGCCTGGGCAGCCTGGTGAGTGTGTAACTCCTACGTTACCGTATCCAGCAATTTTCATGTCGGGTGTTGGGGGTGGGTCAGCGAGCGGGGTAGCGGCTGTCGGTAGTGGCGTTGCCGGGCGCGATGCTTTAACAGATTTAGTGGGTTGTTTGCGCGAGCTAGTCGGGCGCTTAAATAGGACAGCGGTGCCGGTAGCGCCGGCGGGGTCTCCTGTGTTGGTATGGGAAGGGCCTCGTGAGGTACAGTCGCGGTCCATGGTCGGGGAGGTCCCGGGGGTGGCAAAGGAAGCGGTAGCAGTGTCGGTCCAAACCGAGGCGCTGAAGGATGGGGATAGGATTCGGCTTGATGATCGCGCTCGGGGCGAGGTTTACGTCTGTTTCGAGGGCCCGTTAGGGGCTCACCTGAAGCAAGAGGTACGCAAACGGATTTGGAAGGATGAATACGTGGAGATATTTTCTCTTCTGCCGCTTGCAAAGTTCAATTTGGATAAGGGCAAGCGGGACGAGAGTAAGAAAGAGGAAGAAGAACGCCGGCGGTATAGGCTTATCCCGCAGACGTTCGCCAACTGGTCGCAAGCTTTTGCTATTTTGGCAAGCGTGATCGGGGAAAAGGCGCCGGAAAATTGCTCGGCGTTGTTTTGTTACTTTGATGCCATCGGGGAGGCCTATCGGGCGTACAGGGGCCAGGCGTGGTTGCGGTATGATGAGCAATTTCGCCAGCGGAAGACGGTCCGGACGGCGAATCCGGTGGGATCAAAAGGATATTGCGTTGTGGTTGCGGGTTACGGCGCAGGCTAAGCAGTCCTTTCCCGGGAGTGTTGGCCAAGGGGGCCAGTCTAGTCAATCCGGGCAAGGTTCCGGGTCAAAACTGGGGTTCTGCTGGCAATTCAACGATGGCCAGTGTAAGTTCGGGGCCACCTGTAAATTTAAGCATGTCTGTTCGGAGTGCAATGGCTCCTCACACGGGGCCTCAAAATGTATGCAGAAGGGTAGGCGGTCAGGCCCTCAGTCCGCTTCAGTTGGTCAAGGGGCGGTCGCCGGTGAGGGTGGAAAGGATGCCCCCGTATCTAAGTCAATATCCGGATAGGGTTGCGGCCACGTTAATTTACGAGGGGTTTTTGTTTGGTTTTGTTATCCCCCTCCTCCATATGAGGTTCCGGTGACACGGCGCAACCTTAAGTCAGCTTATCTGCACTCGGCGGTCGTTTCAGAAAAGCTTTTGAAAGAGGTGTCTTTGGGTCTGATGTCCGGTCCTTTTGATGAGCCGCCGATTGAGAATCTAGTGGTATCACCCTTGGTAGTTGTGCCAAAGCGGGAGCCTCACAAATTCAGGTTGATACAGCATTTGTCGTTTCCCAGGGGAGCGTCGGTGAACGATGGGATAGATCACGAGTTATGTTCGGTTATTTACACTTAGTTTGACAAAGTGGTGGCGTCAGTGCGGGAGGCGGGGCCCGGTGCGTTGTTGGCAAAAACTGACATTGAGTCGGCCTTTCGCTTGCTGCCGGTACATCCAGATAGCCAACGGCTGTTGGGTTGCTTCTGGAACGGGGGGTTTTATGTTGATAGGTGTCTTCCAATGGGGTGCTCCCTTTCTTGCGCATACTTCGAGGCGTTTAGTAGCTTCGTGGAGTGGGTGACAAAGGGTGTGGCCGGGGTCGATTAATCTTAATACATTATCTTGATGATTTTTTGTGCGTAGGCCCTAGCGGGTCCCCGGTTTGCGGGAATTTATTGTATTCCTTGCAGAAGGTTGCGACGGATTTCGGATTCCCTTTGGCGCCTGGAAAGACAGAGGGCCCGGTATCTACGATCTGTTTTTTGGGGATCCAAATTGATTCGGTGGCAATGGAGTGCAGGCTGCCTGAGGATAAATTATTGCCATTGCGACAGGAGGTCAGGCGGGCTTGTCAATTGAAGAAGATCACGTTGCGCGATCTTCAGTCGCTGCTTGGAAAGTTGAACTTTGCCTATCGAATTATGCCAATGGGTAGAGTTTTTAGCAGGAGGTTGGCGTCAGCGACGGCGGGGATTCGGGCGCCCCATTATTTTGTGAGGATTGGTGGGGATCACAGGGCGGACCTGCGGGTCTGGGATGAGTTCCTTGGGCAGTATAATGGTAGATCATTGTGGATGTCGCAGGTACAGGAGATGGGAGAGTTGGAACTGTTTACTGACGCGGCAGGGTCTGGTGGTTTTGGCGCGTATGCAGGAGGACAATGGTATTGCTGATGCTCTTTCTCGCTCGCAGTGGGATCGTTTTCGGCAAATGGCACCGGGAGCGGAGCTGGTCGGTTTGGCTTGCCCGGAACATCTCTGGGGTCTGATTTCGGTCCCGTGGAACGGTTGATTGAAAGGTTATTGGCTAGCGCGACGTTGAGCGCTTATTCGGCGTGTTGGCAGCAGTGGGAGGAGTGGGTAAGAGTGTTGGGTAACGTCAGCACGGCGCAAGACAGGTTGGTGGCGTTATTGTACTGGTTGGGGGATGCTGGGGAGGCGGGGTTTTCCCCGGCAAAAGTGAATCGTTTTGTTGCTGGTTTGGCGTTTGGATTCAAATTACGGGGTTTCCAGGATGTGACCAAACATTTTTTAGTACGGCAAGCTTTAAAAGGTCTGCGTTGGGGTAGGGCGGTAGCAGATCAGAGGCGACCCGTTTCTTTTTCCCTGCTTGGGTCGTTGGGTGCATCGCTGGGGACTGTTTGTAATTCGCCTGATGAAGTAGTTTTGTTCCGGTTGGCTTTTTCCCTCGCGTTTTTCGGAGCACTCAGAATTGGGGAGTTGGTTTCTCCTAGTGCGGCTAGAGCTGGGGGATTGCGGCAGGCTGATGTGGGTCTATATGAGGATAGATTTGAGTTGTTTTTGCAGCGGTCCAAGACTGATCAAGCAGGTCGGGGTAAGCGGATAGTGTTGTTTGCCCTCCCAGGGTCGGCAATGTGTCCAGTCGCTTGTATGGCGGTTTTTAAGCCACTGGTTGGGGGGCCTGAGGCGCCATTGCTCCATCATAATAATGGCTCGTTTTTGTCCAGGTATCAATTTGGTGCAGTGTTTAAAAAATGCTTGACTGCGGTTGGCGTAGGGCAGGGGTATTACTCGTCTCACTCGTTCAGGATTGGCGCTGCTACTGAAGCGGGGCGGTGGGGGCTGGATGACGAGGGTGTGCGGCGCATAGGCCGGTGGGAGTCCAATAGGTTTCGGACTTATGTGCGCCCTCATTTGTTGTGAGTCGGTCAGGTGTTTTGATTGTTTGACATGTGCGGTTTTGTTTCTCTTTTCAGATCATCAACCTTGCTTAGTGTGGATTTTAGGACATTCTTTTGTGCACTGGGGGGCATTGCGGGCGCACGTTTGCCCAGATAGCCGCCAGCTTCGCATTCCGCGGCACGATGCGGTTGTACACTGGCTGGGCTTCCGAGGTATGTTGTGGAGCCGGGTACTTGCTGAGTTTCAGACATACTCTCAGTTAGACAGGGTTCCGGAGGTTCTGGTGTTACATGTGGGGGGGAATGATCTGGGGGTGCGCCCGTTTCGCGAGGTAGTGCGGGATATTAAACACGATCTATTGAGTTTATGGGTATCTTATCCTCAACTGGTGATTGTTTGGTCGGACATCGTTCCGAGGAAGTTTTGGCGTTTGGCAAGATCGGTCGAAAGGGTTAACAAAGCCTGCATTAAGGTAAACCGGGCGGTGTCACGTTTTGTTGCTAAGCATGGGGGCATTTGTGTTCGTCACAAGGATTTGGAGTCAGGGGTCGGTAATTATTGGAGAAGTGATGGGGTACATTTGACCGAGGTTGGAATTGATATGTGGAGCCTGGCTTTAGCAGAAGGAATTGAGAGGGCGGTGGTGGTTTGGAGGGACTCACAGGCTTGAGGTGGTCAAGGCCTGTTTCGCTGTGGCGGGGGGAGTCCTTGAGGTTGGTCAGTACAAAATGGTGGGGGGGTCGCATCGGGGGTATGCGTCCCCCAAAATGGTACATAATTTGAAGACTTCATAGGGTGTTATCTCTTTGAAGTGGTCTTCTGGTGGTTGGAGCCATCTGCAGGGGTGAGCGGTGCTTCCGAGCTGGTTTACGGCTGGAGGTAAATAGTTGGTGGTGGTTTGCAGATTTATTGGGAAGGGGGCGAAAGAAGGGGAATAAAGGTAAAATGGTTAATCAGCACATGACTCTACTTAGGCTAGTCAAGCAGAGGCTGGACGGCAGCACGGAGGGCTTAACGGGAAGCCTCCATGACTGCCGTAGGAGGGAGGGTTCAAACAATAGGAAGACAGGTGGGTGAAGTAGGAGGGGGAGTAGGCAGGAGCCGGGGTGTGGTAACTGTTCCTCCCGCTGTTTTCGGCATTGAGCCGGAAGCAGCGGGAGGAGAAACAAGAAAAATTAGTTCCCACCCACCCGCCCTGAATTAGGTCCGGTTATGAGATCAGGGTGTGGGTTTATCTGTTTTCGTGTTTTAAAGTATGCTTATGTAACTTGTGTTTGTTTTATTTCTTTTAAGCAGGTCCGGGTGTCATGGCAGCTGGCGGGGGGAGTCCTTGAGGTTGGTCAGTACAAAATGGTGGGGGGGTCGCATCGGGGGTATGCGTCCCCCAAAATGGTAGATCATTTGAAGACTTCATAGGGTGTTATCCCTTTGAAGTGGTCTTCTGGTGGTTGGAGCTATCTGCAGGGGTGAGCGGTGCTTCCGAGCTGGTTTACGGCTGGAGGTAAATAGTTGGTGGTGGTTTGCAGATGGCTAATTTAAAGGAAATCGGAAAAAATGGCTTCAAGGACTTCCCCTGCTCTGTTTAGTGTTAATTGACCCACGTTGGGTCATGTGAATTATAGTAGGAATTCTCTGGTCGAATTCCTAAAAGAGTTATCCGAATGTTTCGGATTAAATTGCATTTAATTTATGTTAAATAAATAAATGGCTGCTGTGGCCATTTCACATCCAACCTTGGTTGTCACGTGTCTTTATTGGGAAGGGGGCGAAAGAAGTGGAATAAAGGTAAAATGGTTAATCAGCATATGACTCCACTTAGGCTAGTCATGGTTTGCGGAGGCCATGTCACATTTACAAAGCCCCTGAGGGGAAAAAAGAGTGGAAACCCCCCACAAGTAACCCCATTTTGGAAACTACCCCCATTGAGGAAATTATCTAGGGGTATAGTGAGCATTTTGACCCCACAGGTTTTTTGCAGAAATTATTGGAATTAGGCCCTGAAAATGTAGGTTTAGCTAATTTTTTCTCATTTCCACAAGGACTGAAGGAAAAAAAAGCAGCAGAAAATTTGTAAAGCAATTTCTCCCGAGTAAAACAGTACCCCACATGTGGTAATAAACGGATGTTTGGACACACGGCAGGGCTTAGAAGGGATGGAGCGCCATTTGGCTTTTGGAGTTCACATTTAGCAGGAATGGTTTGCGGAGGCCATGTTGCATTTACAAAGCCCCTGAGGGGACAAAACAGTGGAAACCCCCCCCCACAAGTGACCCCATTTTGGAGACTACCCCCATTGAGGAAATTATCTAGGAGTATAATGAGCGTTTTGACCCCACAGTTTTTTTGCAGATATTATTGGAAGTAGGCCCTGAAAATAAAAATCTACATTTTTTTCAAAGAAAATGTAGGTTTAGCTAATTTTTTCTCATTTCCACAAGGACTCAAGGAGAAAAAGCACCATAAAATTTGTAAACCAATCTCTCCCGAGTAAAACAGTACCCCACATGTGGTAATAAACGGCTTTTTGGACACACGGCAGGGCTTCAAAGGGATGGAGTGCCATTTGGCTTTTGGAGTTCACATTTAGCAGGAATGGTTTGCGGAGGCCATGTCACATTTACAAAGTCCCTGAGGAGACAAAACAGTGGAAACCCCCACAAGTGACCCCATTTTGGAGACTACACCCATTGAGGAAATTATCTAGGGGTATAGTGAGCGATTTGACACCACAGTTTTTTTGCAGAAATTATTGGAAGTAGGCCCTGAAAATAAAAATCAACATTTTTTCAAAGAAAATGTAGGTTTAGCTTATTTTTACTCATTTCCACAAGGACTGAAGGAGAAAAAGCACCACAAAATTTGTAAAGCAATTTCTCCCGAGTAAAACAATGCCCCACATGTGGTAATTAACGGCTGTTTGGAGACACGGCTTGGCTTAGAAGGGAAAGAGCGCTATTTGGCTTTTGGAGATCACATTGAGCAGGAATAGTTTGCGGCGGCCATGTCACATTTGCAAAGCCCCTGAGGGGAAAAAACAATGAAAACGCCCAAAAAGTGACACCATTTAGGAAACTACACCTCTTGAGGAATTTATCTAGGGGCGTCGTGAGCATTTTGACCCCACAGATGTTTCATAGAATTTATTAGAATTGGGCAGTGAAAATAAAAACAATCCTTTTTCTTCAATAAGACGTAGCTTTAGCGCAAATTTTTTCATTTTCACAACAAATAAAGGAAAAAAAAGAACCCAACATTTGTAAAGCAATTTCTCCCGAGTACGGCAATACCCCATATGTGGTCATAAACTGCTGTTTGGGCACACGGCAGGGCTCAGAAGGGAAGGACCACCATTTGGAGTGCAGATGTTGCTGGATTGGTTTCTGGGCGCCTGTGGGCCCAAAACAGTGGAAACCCCCCAGAAGCGACCCAATTTTGGAAACTACACCCCTCAATGCATTTACCTAGGGGTGTAGTGAGCATGTTAACCCTGCAGGTGTTTTGTAGAAATTAGTGTGAACTCGATGTTGCAGAGTGAAAATGGGATTTTTTCCACAGATATGTGGACAATATGTGGTGCCCGGCTTGTGCCACCATAACAAGACAGCTCTCTAATTATTATGCTGGGTTTCCTGGTTTTAGAAACACCCTACATGTGGCCCTAATCTCTTGCCTGGACAGTCGACCAGGCTCAGGAGTGAAAGCGTACCATGTAAAATTGAGGCCTAATTTGGCGATTTACAAAGTATTGGTTCACAACTGCAGAGGCTCAGATGTGAAATAATAAAAATAAAACCCTGGGAAGTGACCCCATTATGGAAACTGCACCCCTCAATGCATTTATTAAGGGGTGTAGTGAGCATTTTCACCCCACAGGTCTTTTCCATAAATGAATGCGCTGTGGATGATGCAAATTAAAAATTTATATTTTTCCCTAGATATGCGATTCAGTGGCAAATATGTCGTGCCCAGCTTATGCCACTGGAGACACACACCCCAAAAATTGCTAAAAGGGTTCTCCCGGGTATGACGGTGCCATATATGTGGAAGGAAACTGCTGTTTGGGGACGCTGTAGGGTTCAGATGGGAGGAAACGCCATTTGGCTTTTGGAGCGTGGATTTTGCTTGGTAGTAGTTTTGTTTGGAGTCTTACTGGTGTTTCCGTTTATAATGTAGGGCATATGTAAGCAGGGCGGAGTATATAAGGGGCATAGTCAGGTGGTATAATAATGGGGTAAAAAAAAACAATAAAATGATCCATAGATGTGTGTTACGCTGTGACACAATCATTTCTGCATAGGCTGGTGTCGCACTGATATATGGCGTCCTTTATTATCCCCCTTTTGATCCACACTCCGCGCCTTTGTAGTTTGGGGAATTTTGCTAGGAAGTGTTGTCCTGGTATAATACGGGCACCGTCGCTTCCAGCGGATATGTTTGGGCCCTCCCTTTCCTGGTTCCCTTATTTTAGGTCCTTGATAAATCGCCTCTTCAAACAGAAGAAATGTTCCCCTCGGGCACAACTGCATATTTTTTTATTTCCTGACTTATTGGAGCCATAACTAATTTTATTTTTCATAGACGTAGCGGTATGAGGGCTGGTTTGTTGCGGGACGAGCTGTAGTTATTATTGGTACCATTTTGGGGTACATGCAACTTTTTGATCACCTTTTATCCTATTTTTTGGAAGGCCAGGTAAACAAAAAAACGCAATTCTGGCACAGCTTTTGTCTTTTTTTTATACAGCGTTCACCATGCGTTATAAATTACATGTTAACTTTATTCTGCGGGTCAGTACGATTCCGGCGATACCTATTTTATAGGACTTTTTTACAACTTTTTGCACAATAAAATTACTTTTGTAAAAAGAATATATTTTTTCTGTCGCCAAGTTGTGAGAATCATAACTTTTTAATTTTTTTTGTCGACGGAGGTGTATGAGGGCTTGTTTTTTGCGGGACGAGCTATAGTTTTTATAGGTACCATTTTTGGATACGTGCGACTTTTTGATCACTTTTTATTCTAACATTTGTAGGGCAAAGTGACAAAAAAACAGAAACTCTGGTAACGTTTTTTACATTTTTTTTTTACGCTGTTCACCGCGTGCAATAAATAATATAATATTTTGATACCTCAGGTCGTTACGGTCGCGGCGATATCAAATACATATGGTTTATTATTATTTTTCAATAATAAAGGACTTGATAAGAGTAAAAGGGGGATTGTGTTTTATTTGATTACTTTTATTATTTGCACTTTTTTTTACACTTTTTTATACTTTTTTTACACTTTTTCTCAAGTCCCACTAGGGGACTTGAAGGTCCAACGGTCAGATTTTTTTTTTTATAATACATTGCACTACCTATGTAGTGCAATGTATTAGATCTGTCAGTCATTCACTGACAGCAAGCCGATTAGGCTTCGCCTCCCGGCGGGGCCTAAATCGTCTTCCGTAATGGCAGAGCAGGAGACCATTGTGTCTCCTGTTGCCATAACAGCAGTCGCCAGTCCTGATTGCCTGTCAGGGCTGGCGATCTGCTAGTAACCGCTACGATGAAGCAATCGCTTTCGATTGCTGCATCGAAGGGGTTAATGGCAGGGATCGGAGCTAGCTCCGGTTCCTGCCATTACAGGTGGATGTCAGCTGTACAGTACCGCTGACTTCCACCGCTGATGACGCCGGATCAGCTGCTGACCCGGCGCCATCTTGCCGGCAGCTACGGAAGCCGATCAGGCTCCGCCGCCGGGCGGATCTTGACCGGCTTCGGTGCTAGGCAGACCGGGAGGCCAGTATTAGGCCTCCGGTTGCCATTGCAGCCACCGTAACCCCGGCAATTTCATTACTGGGGTTCCGATGAGCTGCAAACACCTTAAGTGCAGCGATTTGAGCGCTGCACTTAAGGGGTTAATGGCGGGGATCGAAGCTAATTTCGGTCCCCGCCGTTACAGCCGGATGTCAGCTGTTAGATACAGCTGAGATCCGGTGATGATGGCACCGGCTCATCTTCTGAGCCGGTCCCAAACATTCGGCGTATATGTACGGCAAGATGCGGGAAGTCAATGTTTTCCATGACGTACATTTACGGCAAATGTCGGGAAGGGGTTAAAGGTTATGAACACCTTTTGAAACTTTTTTTTTTTTTAAATGTCAGTCAGTGTGTTTTGTGCAACTTTATAATTAGTTTTTATTAAAAAATCTTTTTACTTTTTGAGATACAGCTGCTCTGTTACCTGTATACAGAGAAGCTGTATCCTACGCTGAATCCTGAACTTGTCAGGTCTGTGGGACTGATGGGTTCAGTGTCAGCGGGTCCTGTGTGTCCTATGTGTCTGACATGCTGGATCCACCTGTAATACATCACATCTAAGTTAGATGTGATAGATTATAGGTGGATACAGTCGACTACTCTATTGATACCGCCAATAAAACGAAAACCTTGTGAAACGGAGACAAACAGAAACCATTAGCAACGGAAGCGTTACCATTGAAATGGTAACAGAATGCTATGGTTTCCGTTTGGTTTCCGTTCGTAGGTTCCCCTGACGGAAAGGTCTGACGGAACCCATGAACGGAACCACGATGCAGGTGAGAACGAAGCCTAATTATTACTGTATGATCTTTACAGATGGTGGAGGGTACTATTTTTTGGGGTATAAGCAACTCCCAGAATATGATTACCATAATTCTGGTCATACTGGAAGCTGCTAACCTGACTTTGCAAATGATCTCTGTACTGAAATGTATTTGTACTGAGCTTTGTTCTGGTCCTGTATTCATGTACTGAGCTTTGTTCTGGTGCTGTATATATCTAATGAGATTTGTTCTGGAACTGTACATATGTAATGAGCTTGGTTCTGGTGTTGTGTATAGAACTATATTGCTTGAAAAATGTACAAATGTTTTTATGCTCGGGTTACATAAAAAAAAATTGGAAAATAAATGACACGTCATTGATTGGTAGAGAAAACAAACATGGCGAGGGTGGAAGGAGATGTCGGGAAAGAGGTTGGGGGGGTGCCAAACTGAATCTTTGCCCCGGGTACTGGAGAACCTAGCTATGACCTCTGCTATGTGTGTTGTTTGTATGTGTCTGTGTGTGTGTGTGTGTGTGTGTGTGTGTGTGTGTGTATATGTTCCAGTATGTGTGTGTATATGTGTACATATGTCTCTATGTTAGTGTATATATATTTATGCCTCTGTGTGTGTTTATATATGTGTGGGTATAGTCAGGGCCGTCGTCAGCACCCGGCGAACCCGGGCAAGTTCCAGGGCCCATTACCCTTGGGGGGGCCCACTCGGCCGCCGGGTGCTGTCGCTGCTGTCATCACGGCATCACTGTCCATATATGGACAGTCCGTGAAATTCATGGACAGTCCGTGAAATGAGAGGACTTTTGGCAACTGTCCGGAATAAAAAGAATGCGTCCGTGATTTCTATATTTTTTTGTTGTGCAAGGAGCTGCACATATGCCAGTTGTGGCTGCGTGATGACCTCTCATGTAGAACATTGTTAGCAGCCTTCCCAGCCTCCGCGCACCACGTCTGGTCTGTAGTACTAGCAGGGGCCTCCTACCCGCCAGAGAGGACAACGGAGAGGAGGAAATCCGACAGCGGAGAGAGTGCGGCTTGGCTGGGACCTGACAGGTGACACAGGAGAATCTATGCAGAGCAGGACGCTGGGCTGCCGTTACTTCAGCTTGTACTGCTGATATGTGAAGCCCCTGCCCGGTGGCTTGCTCTGTATCTAATTCACTGCCCAGCAGCTGTAAAGGTCAGCAGCACCCGGCTCCTTCACTGTGTCTGCACCACTGACCTGCATAGCTGCTGCTGCTGCTAAAATGTCTACTAAACCCTGTACAGCCCAGTACTCCCTTGATAGCCCCTTCAGTTCCTAATCTCCCTCTGTACACCCCTCCCCCCAGCACTGGAGCACCACCCCGTGCTGAAGAAGTCAGAGGAGACAGAAGTTGCCGAAGAAGCAGTCTACAGGAAGGAGATAAGTGTCAATGTGTCTAAAGACAAAGAGGTGACTGGAGTGTGACTCAATGTATGTATGTATGTATGTATGTATGTATGTAGTGTGTGTGTAATGGCTCTATATGTGTGTGTATATGTAGTTTGTGTGTGTATGTAATATTTGTGCGAGTGCGTGTGTATATTTGTGTGCATTTTGTATATATATGTAGTGTGTGTGTAGTGTATGTGTGCAGTATGTATGTGTGCAATGTGTGTATATGTAGTATGTGGGCAGTATGCATGTATGTATGTATGTATGTATGTATGCAGTATGTATGTGTGCAGTATGTATGTGTGCAGTGTGTATGTGTGCAGTGTGTATGTGTGCAGTGTGTATATGTGCATTGTGTGTATATGCAGTGTGTGGGCAGTATGTTTGTATGTGTGCAGTATGTATGTATGTATGTATTTATTCAGTATGTATGTGTGCAGCATGTATGTATTTATTTATGCAGTGTGTATGTGTGCAGTATGGATGTGTGCAGTATCTATGTGTGTATGTATGTATGTATGTATGTATATGTGCAGTATGTATGTGTGTATGTATGTATGTATATGTGCAGTATGTATATGTGTGCAGTATGTATATGTGCATTGTGTGTATCTGTAGTGCATGGGCAGTATTTATGTATGTGTGCAGTATATATATGTGCAGTGTGAGTATATGTAGTGTGTGGGCAGTATGTGTGTGTGCAGTATGTATGTGTGCAGTATGTATGTATGTATGTATGTATGTATGTATGTATGTATGTATGTGTGCAGTATGTATGTATGTATGCAGTATGTATGTGTGCAGTATGTATGTGTGCAGTATGTATGTGTGCAGTGTGTATGTTTGCAGTGTGTATATGTGCATTGTGTGTATATGCAGTGTGTGGGCAGTATGTTTGTATGTGTGCAGTATGTATGTATGTATTCAGTATGTATGTGTGCAGCATGTATGTATGTATGTATGTATGTATGTATTCAGTGTGTCTGTGTGCAGTATGGATGTGTGCAGTATCTATGTGTGCAGTATGTATGTATGTATGTATGTATGTATGTGCAGTATGCATGTGTAATATGGATATATGTATGTGTCCAGTATGTGTATGTGCAGTGTGTGCAGTATGTATGTGTGCAGTATGTGTATATGTAGCGTGTGGGCAGTATATATGTATGCATGTATGTCTGCAGTATGTATGTGTGTGCAGTATGTATGTATGTATGTGTGCAGTATGTATATAGGTATGTATGTGTGCAGTATGTATGTGTGTGTGTGCAGTATGTATGTGTGTGCAGTATGTATATGTGCAATATGTATGTATGTATGTATGCGTGCAGTATGTGTAGTGTGTGCAGTATGTATGTGTGCAGTATGTATGTGTTCAGTGTGTATATATGTAGCGTGTGGGTAGTATATATGTATGCAGTGTGGGCAGTATGTATGTGTGCAGTATGTATGTGTGCAGTATGTATGTGTGTGTGCAGTATGTATGTGTGTGCAGTATGTATATGTGCAATATGTATGTATGTATGGATGTATGTGTGCAGAATGTATGTGTGCAGTATGTATGTATGTATGTATGTATGTATGTATGTATGTGTGGAGTATGTATGTGTGTGTTTGCAGTATGTATGTGTGTGCAGTATGTATGTATGTATGTATGTATGTATGTGTGCAGTATGTATGTGTGTGCAGTATGTATATGTGCAATATGTATGTATTTATGTATGGATGTATGTGTGCAGTATGTATGTATGTATGTATGTGTGCAGTATGTATGTGTGTGCAGTATGTATGTGTGTGCAGTATGTATGTATGTATGTATGTATGTATGTATGTATGTATGTATGTATGTGTGCAGTATGTATGTGTGTGCAGTATGTACAATGAAGGAAATAAGTATTTGATCCCTTGCTGATTTTGTAAGTTTGCCCACTGTCACAGACATGAACAGTCTAGAATTTTTAGGCTAGGATAATTTTACCAGTGAGAGATAGATTATATTTTAAAAAAAAAACAGAAAATCACATTGTCAAAATTATATATATTTATTTGCATTGTGCACAGAGAAATAAGTATTTGATCCCTTTGGCAAACAAGACTTAATACTTGGTGGCAAAACCCTTGTTGGCAAGCACAGCAGTCAGACATTTTTAGTAGTTGATGATGATGGCCCACTCCTCTTTGCAGATCATCTGTAAATCATTAAGATTTTGAGGGTGTCGCTTGGCAACTCCGATCTTCAGCTCCCTCCATAAGTTTTCGATGGGATTAAGGTCTGGAGACTGGCTAGGCCACTCCTTGACCTTAATGTGCTTCTTTTTGAGCCACTCCTTTGTTGCCTTGGCTGTATGTTTTGGGTCATTGTCGTGCTGGAAGACCCAGCCACGGGCCATTTTTAATGTCCTGGTGGAGGGAAGGAGGTTGTCACTCCGGATTTGACGGTACATGGCTCCATCCATTCTCCCATTGATGCGGTGAAGTAGTCCTGTGCCCTTAGCAGAGAAACACCCCCAAAACATAATGTTTCCACCTCCATGCTTGACAGTGGGGACGGTGTTCTTTGGGTCATAGGCAGCATTTCTCTTCCTCCAAACACGGCGAGTTGAGTTGATGCAAAAGAGCTCAATTTTAGTCTCATCTGACCACAGCACCTTCTCTCAATCACTCTCAGAATCATCCAGATGTTCATTTGCAAACTTCAGACGGGCCTGTACATGTGCCTTCTTGAGCAGGGGGACCTTGCGGGCACTGCAGGATTTTAATCCATTACGGCGTAATGTGTTACCAATGGTTTTCTTGGTGACTGTGGTCCTAGCTCCCTTGAGATCATTAACAAGTTCCCCCCGTGTAGTTTTCGGCTGAGCTCTCACCTTCCTCAGGATCAAGGATGCCCCACGAGGTGATATTTTGCATGGAGCCCCAGATCGATGTCGATTGACAGTCATTTTGTATGTCTTCCATTTTCTTACTATTGCACCAACAGTTGTCTCCTTCTCACCCAGCGTCTTACTTATGGTTTTGTAGCCCATTCCAGCCTTGTGCAGGTCTATGATCTTGTCCCTGACATCCTTAGAAAGCTCTTTGGCCTTGCCCATGTTGTAGAGGTTAGAGTCAGACTGATTAATTGAGTCTGTGGACAGGAGTCTTTTATACAGGTGACCATTTAAGACAGCTGTCTTTAATGCAGGCACCAAGTTGATTTGGAGCGTGTAACTGGTCTGGAGGAGGCTGAACTCTTAATGGTTGGTAGGGGATCAAATACTTATTTCTCTGTGCACAATGCAAATAAATATATATAATTTTGACTATGTGATTTTCTGTTTTCTTTTTTTATATAATCTATCTCTCACTGGTAAAATTAACCTAGCCTAAAAATTCTAGACTGTTCATGTTTTTGACAGTGGGCAAACTTACAAAATCAGCAAGGGATCAAATACTTATTTCCTTCACTGTATATGTGCATTGTGTGTATCTGTAGTGTGTGGGCAGTATTTATGTATGTGTGCAGTATATATATGTGCAGTGTGTGTGCAGTATGTATGTGTGCAGTATGTATATGTGCAGTGTGTGTATATGTAGCGTGTGGGCAGTATATATGTATGCAGTGTGGGCAGTATGTATGTATGTATGTATGTATGTATGTATGTATGTGTGCAGTGTGTGAATATGTAACATGTGTGCATTATGTATAGGTATGTATGCAGTGTGTAGATGGTGTGTGCAGTATGTTTGTATGTATGTATGTATTAGAAACAGGGAGAGAACCTCCAGCTCACTGGTCTGCGTCTCCAGCAGCGTCACTCGGATCCCCGCGACGGCCCGCGGTAAGGAACAGCAATGTAGGAGAAAAAATGATCCAGCGCTGATAGTAATTTAAAAGGGAAATGAGAGTCCCATGTTTATTGAAGAAAGATCTTAAAATCGGAGGGGAGACGCAGTCCCAAGGTGCAAGTAGTCAGGGTAGATACCCAAGCCTACGCATTTCGAACGCGATCTGCGTTCTTAATCATGGCAAGTATGTAAGTATGTGTGCATTGTGTAGATGTAGTGTGTGCAGTATGTACACTACCATTCAAAAGTTTGGGGTCACCCAGACAATTTTGTGTTTTCCATGAAAACTCACACTTATATTTATCAAATGAGTTGCAAAATGACTAGAAAATATAGTCAAGACATTGACAAGGTTAGAAATAATGATTTTTATTTGAAGTAATAATTTTCTCCTTCAAACTTTGCTTTGTGGGAAAGGACACAGAGACATAAGAGACTTTCTACGCCAGTTTTCACACTTTTTAAGAAATGGGGCGTGGTAAAGGCAAAGGGGCTGTGAGCCATCAAATTTATTATGATTAACCCCAGAAAACTGGCGTCAATTATAGTGAAAGTCTACGCCAGCTCCTCGCTAACATAGATTTCACTCCATGGGGCATAGCAAGGTAGAGGCCCGTGCTGGACCTCATACTTTGCCCCCCCCCCCTTCATCTGACCAAACCCTGGCCTCCCATTGGACAGTTAAATTAAAAAAATATATATACACTACCGTTCAAAAGTTTAGGGTCACTTAGAAATTTCCTTATTTGCACAGTTTTTTTCAATGAAGATAACATGAAATTAATCAGAAATACACTCTATACATTGTTAATGTGGTAAATGACTATTCTAGCAGCAAAATCTGGTTTTTAATGCAATATCTACATAGGTGTATAGAGGCCCATTCCCAGCAACCATCACTCCAGTGTTCTAATGGTACATTGTGTTTGCTAACTGTGTTAGAAGGCTAATGGATGATTAGAAAACACTTGAAAACCCTTGTGCAATTATGTTAGCACCGCTGTAAACAGTTTTGCTGTTTAGAGGAGCTATAAAACTGACCTTCCTTAGAGCTAGTTGAGAATCTGGAGCATTACATTTGTGGGTTCGATTAAACTCTCCAAATGGCTAGAAAAAGAGAGCTTTCATGTGAAACTCGACAATCTATTCTTGTTCTTAGAAATGAAGGCTATTCCATGCGAGAAATTGCCAAGAAACTGAAGATTTCCTACAACGGTGTGTATTACTCCCTTCAGAGGACAGCACAAACAGGCTCTAACCAGAGTAGAAAGACAAGTGGGAGGCCCCGCTGCACAACTGAGCAACAAGACAAGTACATTAGAGTCTCTACTTTGAGAAATAGATGCCTCACAGGTCCTCAACTGGCAGCTTCATTAAATAGTACCCGCAAAACGCCAGTGTCGACGTCTACAGTGAAGAGGCGACTCCGGAATGCTGGTCTTCAGGGCAGAGTGGCAAAGAAAAAGCCATATCTGAGACTGGCTAATAAAAGGAAAAGATTAATATGGGCAAAAGCACACAGACATTGGACAGAGAAAGATTGGAAAAAAGTGTTATGGACAGACGAATCGAAGTTTGAGGTGTTTGGATCACACAGAAGAACATTTGTGAGACGCAGAACAACTGAAAAGATGCTGGAAGAGTGCCTGACGCCATCTGTCAAGCATGGTGGAGGTTATGTGATGGTCTGGGGTTGCTTTGGTGCTGGTAAGGTGGGAGATTTGTACAAGGTAAAAGGGATTTTGAATAAGGAAGGCTATGACTCCATTTTGCAACGCCATGCCATACCCTGTGGACAGCGCTTGATTGGAGCCAATTTCATCCTACAACAGGACAATGACCCAAAGCACACCTCCAAATTATGCAAGAACTATTTAGGGAAGAAGCAGGCAGCTGGTATTCTATCTATAATGGAGTGGCCAGCGCAGTCATCAGATCTCAACCCCATAGAGCTGTTGTGGGAGCAGCTTGACAGTATGGTACGCAAGAAGTGCCCATCAAGCCAATCCAACTTGTGGGAGGGACTTCTGGAAGCATGGGGTGAAATTTCTCCCGATTACCTCAGCAAATTAACAGCTAGAATGCCAAAGGTCTGCAATGCTGTAATTGCTGCAAATGGAGCATTCTTTGACGAAAGCAAAGTTTGAAGGAGAAAATTATTATTTCAAATAAAAAACATTATTTCTAACCTTGTCAATGTCTTGACTATATTTTCTAGTCATTTTGCAACTCATTTGATAAATATAAGTGTGAGTTTTCATGGAAAACACAAAATTGTCTGGGTGACCCCAAACTTTTGAACGGTAGTGTAAGTGAATACAGTGCAGTGAAATTCAGTGACTCACAGGTGACATCTTCTCAGAATGGAGTCGTTCATGTTCTCTTTTCTTCTTCATCCGACCCAGAACACCATGTTGACTTCCAGTCTTCTTCATCTCCAATGCCCAAGCGCGAACCACAAGATATGTCATGAAAGTGTTGATGTAACTTGTATACCACGTTCACGTGACCCAATGTGCCACGTCACAGCTTATTCAAATCATGGAAGCGTTCAGTCTACATGACTACCGCCCGTCACGGTGCGCATACCTTAGATCAAAATTTCGACATATAACTAACTCTAAACCTCATAAGCTAATTTTCTTTAGCTATTATACTAGGATGTACAATTCTATATTAAAATATTATCATATTAGTCATGTGTCCTAGTATACCCACATCCAGCGATGGGTGGGATGGGTGAAACATAAAATAGTTTTCCATGAGTTTTGGACTGCGATGTGCTGCTGATCTCCCCTTTTGGGGGTAATATACAGGGAATATGGGGGTTATATAAGGGACTCCCATCATCCCTGTATATACCAGCCATCATCCCCATATATAACCACCATTATCCGTGTATGAACCAGCCTACCATTATCTCAGTATAAAATCTCCATCACCCCTGTATATACCATTAGGGCGGGCACTGTCAGCTTGCTGTGGCGTGCGGGCATTGTGGCTAAAGAAGAAGTAAATGGGGTGGGCATTGAGGACACCGTGGACCAATAGGATGCCTGAAATGCCGGTATATGGGAGAAGTCCAGCAGAATCTGAAAATATGCCTCCTGATTGCTTAGGCTGGGTTCACACGACTTATTTTCAGACGTAAACGAGGCGTATTATGCCTAGTTTTACATCTGAAAATAAGGCTACAATACGTCGGCAAACATCTGCCCATTCATTTGAATGGGTTTGCCGACGTACTGTGCAGACAACCTGTAATTTACGTGTCGTCGTTTGACAGCTGTCAAACGACGACGCGTAAAAATACAGCCTCGTCAAAAGAAGTGCAGGGCACTTCTTTCAGACGTCATTTGAGCCGTTTCTTCATTGAACTCAATGAAGCACAGCTCAAAATTTACGGCTGTCAGAGAAGCCCCGCAAAATGCGAGGAGGAGCATTTACGTCTGAAACAAGGCAGCTGTTTTCTCCTGAAAACAGTCTGTCTTTTCAGACGTAAAAGTCTGCTATTGTGTGCACATACCCTTAAAGACTATGTACACCTTTGCACAGTTTTTTTTTTAATTGCCTTGTATGTATTTTGTAAAATAAATCTAATTTCTAATTGGTCTACCATTTGTCTTCTGTACCTGCAGTGTATTTCAGTTCATGGCCAGCTGCTGTATTCAGTTATCTCTCTAAGGCCCTGTTCACACCTGCGTTGGTGTGTTTCGTTGTTCTGCTCCATCAGTGGTGCAGAACAAAGGAATAACGTAAGCAACTGTTCCGTCGCACAACGGACACCGCCACCTGCCGACAGAACCCATTGACTTTAGTGGGTTCCATTGGCTTTCCGTCAGGCGGGGGACCGTGATTTTACCAGAGACAATAGTGCAGATGTGAACGAGGCCTTATCCGTCAGTCATCACCCTAATGGCAAACTGAGCAGCTCCTCCTTTGCAGGCTCATGAACAAGCATTTACTGTGGAATCTGCGCATGTGCATGGTCTTAATTACTGCATACCTCCTAACCGTCCCGGATATAGGGGGGCAGTCCAGGATTCCGGGCGCTGTTACGCTGTCCCAAGCGGCCGGTGGTATGTCTTGGTGTCAACTGTATCTGCGTCCTCAGGATGCAGATACAGTTTAATCCAATGCTAATGAAAGGGATCGTCAGCTCCCTGCTTCTGTATTAGTACCACTCGCCGAGGAATTCCCGGGCACAGCGCTACTTTAAGTGCGGAGCCCCTTGTCTCACTATCCATATATGAACATTGACGTCGGGGACTACTCCTGGAACGGAATCCACTGCCTTTGCATTGCTGATGGTCTGGCCGGGGATTCCGCTCCTAGGCGGAACCCCTGATGTCACTTTCCATATATGTACAATTACATCAAGGGCTCCTCCTGGAGAGCAATCCTTGGCCACAGCGTGGCCGACGCTCTGGACAGAGATTCTGCTCCTATAGGGAATGCTGTACGTCACTGTCCATATATGGACAGTGACGGCAGGGGCTCCTCCTGGAGTGGAATCCCTGGGGGAGTGGCACCATCTACATGGGCACTGTGTGTGACACTATCTATATGGGCACTGGCACTTTATATGTGTGCACTGGTACTAGGGGTAGCTAAGGGGGCATTAAACTGTATGGGGGCAGCTATTTGTCATTATACTGTGTAGGGGGTCCTATGGGAACATAATAATGAGTGGGCTGAACCGGGTATGTGTGGGCGGAGATTACTTAGATTAGATACTTGAAAGTTGGTAGGTATGTTTACTGGTGTGTGCTGGGGCAGAGCGAGTGTGCCTACTCCAAATTTGCAGCATAAGGCAATGAGGTTGCTTTACCACATGCCAATGCTGCAATTTTGGGAATTGCTCCCTCTAGTGACCAGCACATGGAAATGTTATAAATTAGAATCTGATTTATAATATTTCCTGACTTGTGAAAAAATGAAAAAATTAAAAACATGTTTAATCACTTATATACTAACTGTTTAACTGAAAAAAAAATAATAATTCCTAGCGACACATTCCCTTTAATACTGGCGTTTCATACACCAGTCCTATTAAACAGTTTGCTGGAGTAAGATGCAACACATTTATTAACAGGCGAACGACTCTTAATAAATGTGTCGCATCTTTTAGCTGCATCGCGGCCTGTCATCAGTACTTTCTATGTGCCGCGGCCTGCTGTACATTTAAAGTACATTTTTAAAATGTATTTTATTGTCTGATTGGGGGGGCATACAGTCTGATTGGGGGGGGACGTATGGGTCTGGCACGGACGTTTGCCTTGTTACGCCCCCCAGAGATAAATCTGTGCGGCATTATACATATAGATTTCTGCTATAATTTACATCAGTTACTGGCGTAAATTATAGTAAAATTGTTTGCCATTTCTGCTAAGCCCCGCTCATTTTTTGCCCCCAAAAATTATGACATTTGCGTATTTTGTGAATTTTCTACGCTAATAAACTGTTGTAGAAAGGTTAATATATTTCCCCCAAAGGCTACAGACCGTAATACAATATCTTAATGTAAGGATGTGTACACTTAATTGTGCTGCAACGCTTGTTGTCTCCATTCTATGTCAGTGTGGGAAGTAGATGTCCGGCCTTATGATTTTGTGATATGTAATAGACCCAGAATCCCAATCACCATACCAAAGAATGCAAAATAAAGACACAAAACATTATAATTGGGTGTTAAATGGTCAAAACTTTTATTATATTATATGACCAAACCCAAAATGGCAAACCTCCGACTCACGAAGAGTCACCCTCCAGCACGCAGAAAAGGAAAAACCCCCTGTGGGGGAAACCTCTAGGGAAACCATGGCTGGAGGATTGCCCTTCCTCTAGGCTTAGAAGGTGCCAAAATATAATTTGTAACAGAATTTATAAGTTTTCTCAGATTTTTAAGGAAAGACAATACAATGAACGAACGAACGAACGAACGAACGAACGAACGAACGAACGAACGAACGAACGAACGAACGAACGAACGAACGACATAAAACACATAGATCGGCTGATCTGGATGGCTAGGCGGATGTCTCTCTTCCTGGGCACCCATTAAAATTAATGGGCGATCCACGAATGAGACGGGTCCTCCAGATGCCTCCTTGTAGCATCTGTCTCCGCTCTGGCTAATAGAGGGGGATCTCCTGCTGGAAACCCCCCTCTATTACAGACAACCCGTATGAAGAGGATGTGATGAAGAAGTGGTCTGGGGTGAAGGGTTTCCCTGCTAGAACCTCCAAATTACATCAGGTCGGTATTGGTGGGGAAGTCAAGCTCAAGGTCCTCAGTCCCATCCAATATGGCGCTGAATGTGGCAGTAAAACTTTCTAATATGGAATCTTCTTTATGTCATAAACATTTGTATTTATGACATCAGCACCTTCATCATCATTACTACAGGAATTTCTTACCACTGCACAACTCATACATTGTGACGTCACCCACAGTGGTCTGAAGTGTTAACCCTTTAATGACTGGAAATGAACTTAGTACAGAGGCCATAAAGCTGAATAGAACATATCAGCGGCCATAAAGGAAAAGGGATAATGCAGGGAGCATCTCCGCACAAGAACTATCCATGACAAAGAGTTCTCCAGGATGAGATAACTTATCTGCTTTCTCCAAAAACCAGCACCACACCTGTCCATAGGTTGTGTGTGGTATTACAGCTCATTACCATTCACTTCAATGGAGCTAACCTGCAATACCAGATACAACCTGTGGATAGGTGTGGTGCTGTTTTTGGAAGAAAGCAGCCATATTTTTATAACTCTGCACAGCTCCTGTTAGAAATAGTTAAAATAAAGTGGGGGGAGAAGGAGAAGAAGGGGAGAGGGAAAGAAGAAAGTAAAAAAAGTGAAAAAGAGGAACTCTGAGGTAAAAGATATCAAACTAGACTGAAAGGAGTCTGCTGGAGGTGCCAGATGGAAAGACATATTTCTGCCATGGGGACCAGATTAGTTGAAATGTATCTTGAAGGGGGGCTTCAGAGAGTGGGTTTTAACCCCTTCCCGCCCTATGAAGTGCTGTTGCATTGAAAAACTATGCAGTTCATCCTCGAATGCAGCGTCACAAAAACAAATTATTTAGTAAAAAATAAAACTATATAAATTTGGTATCGCCATAATCGTAACGACCCGCAGAATCAAGTTATCATGCAATTCATGCCGCCCGATGAACACTGTAAAATCAAAACAGAAATGGCGGAATTACAGGTTTTTTGTTCAATTCACCCCACAAAATGTAGGTTTTTTTACATTGTTTCTTTAATACATTATATGGTACATTAGGCCGCAGGGTAAATTCCACGTAAAATGCGTCATTCATCGGTTAACTGTTTAAATGATACCAGTTCAAGTGACCTTTATCGAAAAACACTATAAGACATTTTTTCCCAATTAACCTTTTAATTGGGGCTAGCATGTGTGATACTGTCTGCTAAGCCGTTGTATCTAAGCATATTATATGTGATACTGTCTGCTGAGCCGCTGTCTCCTATCAAGTAGCAGAGCTATCAGGTGTCATAGTCTTAGGGTTCACACGCAAAGTCAAAAATGGCTGAAAATTACAGAGCTGTTTTCAGAGAACACAGCCTTTGATTTACAGCCGTTTTTGAAGCTGTAAACGTTTTTTGAGGTGTTTTTTTCTAGCTGTTTTTGGAGCTGTTTTTCCATTGACACAATGAAAAACATCTCCAAAAACGGCTCAAGAAGTGACATGCTCCTTCTTTTTACGTGCCGTTTTAAAATACAATAGGCAGATGTTTGAAGGCATTGGGCTACCGATTTTTCAGGCGTATTTGAAGGCGTTTACGCTCCGAAATACGCCTGAAAACATAGCGTGTGAATATACCCTTATAGATACGCTGTCTCAGATATATATATATCTTTTTTTTGTTTTTTTTAGGGGTGTGGGCAAAACACATGTCTTGTGGCACAAAACAGTCTGATTAGTGGGGGAGATACAGGGTCTGGCTTAGGCCTTTTGTTGCACACTCAATGTAAAATTGTACACTAGCTCGGAGCTGGCGTTGATTTCTGCTTTACATTACGCCCGTTACTGGCGTAAATGATAGTAAAATTGTCGGCCCTTTCCGCAAAGCGCCACACACTTTTCAAAAAAGTGCCAAAGGCAGCGAAAAGTGACCGAAAACTTTCCTGCACTTTTGGGATTTTTCTATGCCAGATAAGAGGCTTAGCAAGGTTAATAAATTCTCGTCTAAGGCTACAGACAGTAATACAATATCTTAATGCAAGGATCTGTACACTTAGTGTCTGACTGAGGTACCTTGGACCCACCAAAGGAAATAATTCTTGGGGGTCTACCCTTCAACTATATAGAAATAATTTAAACACTCTTAAATGTGTATTAAAAACGTTTGTTGTAAAACAAAGACCACAATTCCCACCATATTGTGACAGATATCAGTCCTGCACAGGCATTCTGCAGACCATATAAGTGAATACAGTGCAGTGAAATTCAGTGACTCACATGTGACATCTTCTTAGATTGGAGTCGTTCACGTTCTCTTTTCTTCTTCAGCTGGCCCAGAACGCCATGATGACTTCTTCCAGTCTTCTTCATCTCCAATGCCCAAGCGTGAACCACAAGATACGTCATGAAAGTGTTGATGTAACCTAGATACCACGTGTAATGACGGGGTAGGGATACAGACAGGTGAGCCCTAATCTACCCGCCTCTCAGTCCCTGCCTACTTGCACGGCCCGTCCTAGGCGACGGCGTACAACTGGGCGACGGTCCCTACGCTCAATATGTGCACGACAGACAAACAGACAAGTGTACACAGAAGCTAAGGGAAATGGGGCAGTTGCCCACGGCAACACAGTGAGCAACAGGCGTAGTGAACGAGTCGAGTCAAAACAGGAGTGTACCAGGTACCAAACACAGAGCAGGAGCGTAGTCAGTAAAGCCAGGGTCAAAATGAAGCAAGGTCAATAATAATAGCAGGAGCAGCAGAGCCAGAAAACAGGAAAGAATCACAGGCAAAGACAAGCAGGAAATGAAGGTATAAATAGACCGAGGCCGGGAGCTAGAACCGTCTGGCCAGGCTGTAATAGGTTCTCCCACTCCTGAGCCTACCAGCCTGTGGTAGCAGATCGAGTCACTCTATCAGACCTAGGAGCAGGTGCAGACTGATTAACCATGGGCGTCGACACAGAAGCTGTGTCTGGCAGATCCTGTGTCTGGCAGATCCTTTACACCACGTTCCCGTGACCTAATGTGCCACGTCACAGCGTATTCAAATCATGGAAGTGTCCAGTCTACATGACTACCGACTGTCATGGTGTGCAAACCTTAGATCAAAATGTTGACATATAACTAACTGACTCTAAACCTCATAGGGTAATTTTCTTTAGCTATTATACTAGGATGTAGGCGGAGGAGTAGGCAAAGAGAACGGAAAGTGGCCGAGGCGGGAGTTGGGCCAGAGTGAATATGACGCTTGACTGGGGTCTGGGGAGGGGAAGGGGAGAGAGACAGGTGGGAAGGTGGGAGCAGAGGGGCAACATGAAAAAAATTATTAAACTGAATCTACTGCTTTAAAACAGTCACTCACCAAGTTGCGGAGCTGGCCCCTGCATGGATCCCATTCCTTTCTACAAACCAATTAACGCTAATCATAACCTTGATGAGCGGCGGCTGCCCACTTTATTTTACTTTTGTGGCCAGGCCCCTGACAGTAGTACCAGCGGTACTACCCTGATGGCAGGCCTGTTTGCAGGAGTACTAGCCAACTACGTCACAGATAACCCAAGTTTCAAGACCATGCAAATTTATGGATTTTTGGCATCCCATGGAATATGGGAACAATAGGGAATTCTATCAGTAAGTATTCTGCCTGTTTGTTGGCTAATACTCCTGATCCAATTCCTTCTTCTAGAAGATTTTTTAAAGATTCCTTACATGCGGTGCTTGGTTTCGCCACAAGTTTGCGATATGTCGATTCATTGTCTAAAATGGTATGAACGTGTCTGGGATATAAAGAGGAATCTAGAACAACTCCTGCTCCGTAAGATTTGGAGGACACAGTTATACGCTGGATATATGGTGAGCCCCTCTGTGTTTTCACCGTCAGCCCTTATGTGTACATAGTGAACCTTTTAGAAGGTTAATCTTTACCCGCTAAGGAGGAAGGGTTGGTTCCAATGCCTAGTTATGGTGGTGTCTGAGGAAATAAAGGTCCTTTTAGACGTCCCGATACTGACCATGAAAACCAGCACCAATCGACGATACAGCGTGTCACAAGGAGCAATCATCGTTAATGTATGGGGGCAAACAATCGTTACTACACCAGACCCCGCACCGATCTGCCAGTCCAGCTGCCTCCGGGCACTGGACAACACTGCCGGAAGCAGATTGCTCAGATCACTGCATAGCAGCCGTTCGGCAGAACTGCAGCTCGGCCTCTATTCTTTGACCGGAGCCATCTACTTCCGGCAGTGTTGTCCGGTGCCCAGAGGCAGCTGGAGTGGTGGATCGGTGCGGGGTCTGGTGTAGTAACGATTGTTTGCCCCCATACATTAACGATGATTGCTCCTTGTGACACGCTGTATCGTCGATTGGTGCTGGTTTTCATGGTCAGTATCGGGACGTCTAAAAGGACCTTTATTTCCTCAGACACCACCATAACTAGGCATTGGAACCAACCCTTCCACCTTAGCGGGTAAAGATTAACCTTCTAAAAGGTTCACGCACCGATCATATACTGATGACCTATCCAGTGGATAGGTCATCAGTTGTCAGAACGTGGAAAACCCTTTTAAAGGGAAGGTGTCACGGAAATGTTTTTTATATATATATATATATATATATATATATATATATATATATATATATAATATTGCTTTTAGTATGTCATTAAAATAAATTGTATTTATTTGTGTTTTTTTGTTGTACTTTTTACTTTTTTCCTTCTTTTACTTCTCTATGGGGGCTGCCATTTTTTTTTTCATCTCTGTATCTGTCCATTAACGACACATACAGAGATGGAATACGGCACATACATTCCCATAGAGAATGCGAACGGGAGCCGTTCCATTCACTATAGTGTATGCCGTCTGTGTGGGAACGGCGCATGCGCCACTCCCACACAGATCAAAAGAAAGGTCTTTAGTAGAGCGACATCCAGCGCTATTTTCATGTGGACCGGAAGCCACGGCCGGACAGTAAGATGACGACTTCCGGTCGCGGCTTCCGGCCATATGTTGAAGGCAGCGCAGATGCAAGGACTAGGAGCGGCAGGGCGGAGGCGGCGGCAGGAGCAGGTAAGTTATGTTTGTGTATGTGATGTGTGTGTATGTTAGTGTTATACTTTCTGCTGAGCACTGTATCTAATCTTCCTACACTGTGCATTCGCTCAGAAAATGGCGGCACACAGTGTAGGAGGTTTGAAGATTCAACCCCCTTCTTTCTCCTGGCACTAGGCAGGATAAAGGAGGGGGGATTCTGTGAGGACACTAGAGCGAGTGTGTCTACTACAAATTTGCAGCATAAGGCAATGAGGTTGCTTTACCACATGCCAATGCGGCAATTTTGAGAATTGCTCCCTCTAGTGACCAGCACATGGAAATGTTATAAATTAGAATCTAATTTATAATATTTCCTGAAAAAAATAAAATAACATTTCTAGCGACACATTCCCTTTAAGGCTGGGTTCACACGTGGCGGAATTTCACTTAAATTCCGCTGCGGACACTCCGCAGCGTTAATCCGCAGTGGAGCCGTTTGTCCATTGACTTTCACTTTAATTTAGCAGTGTTCGTTTAGACGATGCGTAAAATTCCGCTGCGGAGCATAGGCTGCGGAGCGGAATTTGGTGTCCGCAGCATGCTCTGTCTGTTGCGGAGCAGTGGCGGACTCATGGCGGAATTTCTCCATTGACTTCAATGGAGATTCTAATTTCCGCAATGAACTCCGCAGCTGTCATGCACATGTTATGTGTGCTGCGGATGCGTCTTGCTTTTTTGACATGACATTTCTTCATTCTGGCTGGACCTATGTATTTCTAGGTCTACAGCCAGACTGAGGAAGTCAATGGGGCTCCCGTAATGACGGGAGCGTTGCTAGGAGACGTCTGTAAATAGTCACTGTCCAGGGTGCTGAAAGAGTTAAGCGATCAGCAGTAACTGTTTCTGCACCCGGGACAGTGACTACCGATCACAATATAGAGCAACCTGTCAAAAAAATAGAAGTTCATACTTACCGAGAACTCCCTGCTTCTGTCTCCAGTCCGGCCTCCCAGGATGACGTTTCAGTCTAAGTGACGGCTGCAGCCAATCACAGGCCAAGCACAGGCTGCAGCGGTCACATGGACTGGCGCGTCATCCAGGGAGGTCGGGCTGGATGCCGAAAGAGGGACGCGTCACCAAGACAACGGCCGATAAGTATGAAATTCGTTTACTTTCACTAGGGAAAGTGCTGTCCCTTCTCTCTATCCTGCACTGATAGGGAGAAGGGAAGCACTTTTCCCGCAGTCCGCAGCAGCTAGTCCGCATCAATTTTCTGCACATTTTGTGCAGATCCGCAGCAGAATCTGCAACACAGATTCTGTGCGGCATTGATGCGGACAGTTGCGGAGGAAATCCGCCACGCGTGGTCATGCCCTAATACTGGCGTTTCATACACCAGTCCTATTAAACAGTTTGCTGGAGTAAGATGCAACACATTTATTAACAGGCGAAAGACTCTTAATAAATGTGTTGCACCTTTTAGCTGCAACGCGGCCTGTCATCAGTACTTTCTACGTGCTGCTGCCTGCTGTAAGAGCCTGAGGGAATCCGGGAGGGAGAATCGGAGTGGTGAGGTAAGTACATTTTTAAAATGTATTTTATTGTCTGATTGGGGGGCAAACAGTATGATTGGGGGGAGGTATGGGTCTGGCACGGAACTTTGCCTTGTTACGCTCCCCAGAGATAAATCTGGGCCACACTATACATATAGATTTCTGCTATAATTTACATCAGTTACTGGCGTAACTTATAGTAAAATTGTTGGCCATTTCTGCTAAGCCCCGCCCATTTTTTGCACCCCAAAAATGTAAACATTTGTGTATTTTAGTAAACTGTTGTAGAAAGGTTAATATATTCCCCCCAAAGGCTACAGACTGTAATACAATATATTAACCCCTTCCCTCTTTAGCCACTTTTGACCTTCCTGACAGAGCCTCATTTTTCAAATCTGACATGTGTCACTTTATGTGGTAATAACGTCGGATTGCTTTTAGCTATCCAAGCGATTCTGAGATCGTTTTCTCATGACACATTGGACTTGATGTTACTGGCAAAATTTGCTCGATATGTTCAGTATTTAATTGTGAAAAACACCAAAATTTAGCGAAAAATTGCAAACATTTGCATTTTTCTCAACTTAAATGTATCTGCTTGTAAGACAGGCAGTTATAACACACACAATTGTTGCTAACTAACATCCCCCATATGTCTACTTTAGTTTGGCATCGTCTTTTGAACATCCTCTTATTTTTCTAGGACGTTACAAGGCTTTGAACTTTAGCAGCAATTTCTCACATTTTCAAGAAAATTTCAAAAGGCTATTTTTACAGGGGCCCGTTCACTTGTGAAGTGGCTTTGAGGGCCTTATATATTAGAAACCCAAAAAAAGTCACCCCATTTTGAAAACTTCACCCCTCAAAGTATTCAAAACAGCATTTAGAACATTTCTTAACCCTTTAAACTTTTCACAGGAATTAAAGCAATGTAGGGGTGAAATTTACAAATACATTTTTAATCCATTTTTATTTATAACACAGAAAGTTTTTCCATAGAAATGCAACTCAATATTTATTGCCCAGATTCTGCAGTTTTAGGAAATATCCCATATGTGGCCGTAGCGTGCTACTGGACTGAAGCACCGGCCTCAGAAGCAAAGGAGCACCTAGTGGATTTTGGGCCCTTATTTTTATTCGAATATATTTTAGGCACCATGTCAGGTTTCAAGGGCTCTTGCGGTGCCAAAACAGTGGAAATCCACCAAAAGTGATCCCATTTGAGAAACTACACACCTCAAGGAAATTATCTAGGTGTATACTGAGCGTTTTGACCCCGCAGGTTTTTTGCAGAAATTATTGGAAGTAGGCCCTGAAAATAAAAATCTACATTTTTTCAAAGAAAATGTAGGTAAAGCTAATTTTTTCTCATTTCCACAAGGACTGAAGGAGAAAAGGCACCACAACATTTGTAAAGCAATTTCTCCCGAGTAAAACAATACCCCACATGTGGTAATAAATGGCTGTTTGGACACACGGCAGGGCTTAGAACGGATGGAGCACCATTTGGCTTTTGGAGTTCACATTTAGCAGGGATGGTTTGCGGAGGCCATGTCACATTTACAAAGCCCCTGAGGGGATAAAACAGTGTAAACCCCCCACAAGTGACCTCACTTTGGAAACTACACCCATTGAGGAAATTATCTAGGGGTATACTGAGCGTTTTGACCCCACAGGATTTTTGCAGAAATTATTGGAAGTAGGCCCTGAAAATAAAAATCTACATATTTTCAAAGAAAATGTAGTTTTAGCAAATTTTTTTTTCATTTCCACAAAGACTGAAGGAGAAAAAGCCAGCAAAATTTGTAAAGCAATTTCTCCCAAGTAAAACATTACCCCACATGTGGTAATAAACGGCTGTTTGGACACACGGCAGGGCTTAGAATGGAAAGAGCGCTATTTGGCTTTTGGAGATCACATTTAGCAGGAATGGTTTGCGGAGGCAATGTCACATTTACAAAGCCCCTGAGGGGCAAAACAATGAAAACGCCCAAATAGTGACTCCCTTTAGGAAACTACACCCCTTGAGGAATCCATCTAGGAGTATTGTGAGCATTTTGACCCCATAGATGTTTCATAGAATTTATTAGAATTGGGCAGTGAAAATAAAAACAATCCTTTTTCTTCAATAAGACGTAGTTTTACCGCAAATTTTTGGGATTTCTCAACAAATAATGCAAAAAAAGAACACAACATTTGTAAAGCAATTTCTCCCAAGTAAAACATTACCCCACATGTGGTCATAAACGGCTGTTTGGGCACACGGCAAGGCTCAGAAAGGAAAGAGCGCCATTTGGAGTGCAGATTTTGCTGGATTGGTTTCTGGGCACCTGTGGGACCAAAACTGTGGATACCCCGCAGAAGTGACCACATTTTGGAAACTACGCCCTCAATGCATTTACCTAGGGGTCTAGTAAGCATGTTAACCCTGCAGGTGTTTTGTAGAAATTAGTGTGCACTCGATGTTGCAGAGTGAAAATGGGATTTTTTTTCCATAGATATGCCAATATGTGGTGCCCAGCTTGTGCCACCATAACAAGACAGCTCTCTAATTATTATGCTGGGTTTCCTGGTTTTAGAAACACCCTTCATGTTGCCCTAATCTTTTGCCGAACATTCGACCAGGCTCAGGAGTGAAAGCGTACCATGCAAAATCGAGGCCTAATTTGGCGATTTATAAAGTATTGGATCACAATTGCAGAGGCTCAGATGTGAAATAATAAAAAGAAAGCCCTGAGAAGTGACCCCATTTGGAAACTGCACCCCTCAAAGCATCTATTAAGGGGTGTAGTGAGCATTTTCACCCACAGGTATTTTCCATAAATGATTGTGCTGCGGGTGGTGCAAAGTCAAAATTGATATTTTTCTCTAGAAATGCCATTTCAATGGCAAATATGTCATACCCAGCTTATGTCACTGTAGACACACACCCCAAATTTTTTTAAAAGGGTTCTCCCGGGTATGACGATGCCATATATGTGGAAGGAAACTGCTGTTTGGGCACACTGTAGGGTTCAGATGGGTGGGAGCGTCATTTGGCTTTTGGAGCGTGGAATTTGCTTGGTAGTAGTTTTGTTTGGAGTGTTTCCGTTTATAACGTGGGGCATATGTGAGCTAGGCAGAGTACATCAGGGGCATAGTCAGGGGGTATAATAATGGGGTAAAAAAACAATAAAATAATCCATAGATGTGTGTTACGCTGTGAAGCAATGCTTTCTGCACAGGCCAGTGTCGCACTGATATATGGCGTCCTTTCTTATGCCCCTTTTGGTCCGCATATTTGCAGTTTGGGGAATTTTGCTGTGAAGTGTTGTCCTGGTATAATACGGGCACCCTCGCTTCCAGCAGATATGTTTGGGCCCTCCCCTTCCTGGTTCCCTAATTTTAGATCCTTGATAAATCGCCTCCTGAAACAGAAGAAATGTTCCCCTCGGGCCGGCACAACTGCATATTTTTTATTTCCTGACTTATTGGAGCCATAACTAATTTTCTTTTTTCATAGACGTAGCGGTATGAGGGCTGTTTTTTTGCAGGACAAGCTGTAACGATTATTGTCACCATTTTCGGGTACATGCGACTTTTTGATCACCTTTCATCCTATTTTTTGGAAGGCCAGGTAAACAAAAAAACGCAATTCTGGCACAGCTTTTTTTTTTTTTTTTATACAGTGTTCACCATGCGTTATACATTGCCAGTTAACTTTATTATGTGGATCCGTACGATTCCGGAAATACCTAATTTATAGAACTTTTTTATGTTTGACAACATTTTGCACATTAAAATTGCTTTTGTAAAAAGAATGTATTTTTTCTGTCGCCAAGTTGTGAGAACCATATCTTTCCAATTTTTTTGTCGACGGAGCTGTATGAGGGCTTGTTTTTGGGGAGACAAGCTATAGTTTTTATAGGTACCATTTTTGGATACGTGCGACTTTTTAATCACTTTTTATTCCAATATTTGTAGGGCAAAGTGACCAAAAAACAGAAACTCGGGTATAGTTTTTTACGGGTTTTTTTTACGCTGTTCACCGTGTGCAATAAATAATATAATATTTTGATACCTCAGGTTGTTACGTTCGCGGCAATACCAAATACGTATGGTTTATTTATTTTTTTAATAATAAAGGACTTAATAATCGAAATAGGGCGATTGTGTTTTATTTTATTACTTGAAAGTTTTAGGGTATGTTCACACGATGAGAGGCATTTACGTGTGAAAAGACAGACTGTTAACAGCTGCCTCGTTTCACATGTAAATGCTCCTCCTCGCATTTTGCGAGGCGTCTGAGACGCTCGTAAATCTTGAGCTGTGCTTCATTGAGTTCAATGAAGAACAGCTCAAATTACGCGGCAAAGAAGTGCCTTGCACTTCTTTGCCGAGGCAGTCCATTTACGCGTCGTCGTTTGACAGCTGTCAAACGACGACGCGTAAATTACAGGTCGTCTGCACAATACGTCGGCAAACCCATTCAAATGAATGGGCAGATGTTTGCCGACGTATTGTAGCCCTATTTTCAGACGTAAAACGAGGCATAATACGCCTCGTTTACGTCTGAAAATAGGTCGTGTGAACCCAGCCTTATTGTTTTCAAACTTCAATTTTTTTCATTTTTTTTTTTACACTTTTTTATACTTTCTTTTACACTTTCTTTCAAGTCCCACTAGGGGACTTGAAGTTCCAACTGTCTGATGTTTTTTTTCTAATACTTTGCACTACCTACGTAGTGCAATGTATTAGATCTGTCAGTTATTCACTAATAGCAAGTCAGATCTGTCAGTTATTCACTGACTCAGCTTCTGGGCCGTTGCCAAACATTTGGCGTATGGATACGGCAATTTGCGGGAAGTCATAGCTTTCCATGGCGTACCCATACGGCAAATGTCGGGAAGGGGTTCATGTAAGGATGTGTACACTTAAAGAGGCTCTGTCACCAGATTTTGCAACCCCTATCTGCTATTGCAGCAGATAGGCGCTGCAATGTAGATTACAGTAACATTTTTATTTTTAAAAAATGAGCATTTTTGGCCAAGTTATGACCATTTTCGTATTTATGCAAATGAGGCTTGCAAAAGTACAAGTGGGCGTGTTGAAAAGTAAAAGTACAACTGGGCGTGTATTATGTGCGTACATCGGGGCGTGTTTACTACTTTTACTAGCTGGGCGTTGTGTATAGAAGTGTCATCCACTTCTCTTCACAACGCCCAGCTTCTGGCAGTGCAGACACAGCCGTGTTCTCCAGAGATCACGCTGTGACGTCACTCACAGGTCCTGCATCGTGTCGGCACCAGAGGCTACAGATGATTCTGCAGCAGCATCGGCGTTTGCAGGTAAGTCGATGTAGCTACTTACCTGCAAATGCTGATGCTGCTGCAGAATCAACTGTAGCCTCTGGTGCCGACACGATGCAGGACCTGTGAGTGACGTCACAGATCTGCACTGCCAGAAGCTGGGCGTTCTGAAGAGAAGTGGATGATACTTCTCATCAGAACGCCCAGCTAGTAAAAGTAGTAAACACGCCCCGATGTACGCACATAATACACGCCCAGTTGTACTTTTACTTTTCAACACGCCCAGTTGTACTTTTGCAAGCCTCATTTGCATAAATACGAAAATGGTCATAACTTGGCCAAAAATGCTCGTTTTTTAAAAATAAAAACGTTACTGTAATCTACATTGCAGCGCCGATCTGCTGCAATAGCAGATAGGGGCTGCAAAATCTGGTGACAGAGCCTCTTTAATTGTGCAGCAACGCTTGTTGTCTCCATTCTATGTCAGTATGAGAAGTAGATGTCCGGCCTTATGATTTTGTGGTATGTGATAGACCCAGAATCCCAATCACCAAACCAAAGAATGCAAAATAAAGACACAAAACATTATAATTGGGTGTTAAATGATCAAAACTTTTATTATATTATATGACCAAACCCAAAATGGCAAACCTCTGACTCACGAAGAGTCACCCTCCAGCACACAGGAAAGGAAAAACCCCCTGTGGGGGAAACCTCTAGGGAAACCATGGCTGGAGGATTGCCCTTCCTCTGGGCTTAGAAGGTGCCAAAATAGAATTTGTAACAGAATTTGTAAGTTTTCTCAGATTTTCAAGGAAAGACAATACAATGAACGAACAACATAAAACACATAAATCGGCTGATCTGGTTGGCTAGGCGGATGTCTCTCTTTCTGGGCACCCATTAAAATGAATGGGTGATCCACGGATGAGACGGGTCCTCCAGATGCCTCCTTGTAGCATCTGTCTCCGCTCCGGCCAATAGAAGGGGATCTCCTGCTGGAAATCCCCCTCTATTACAGACAACCCGTATGAAGAGGATGGCATCACTGTGATGAAGAAGTCGTCTTGGGTGTAGGGTTTCCCTGCTAGAATCTCCAAATTACATCAGGTCGGCATTGGTGGGGAAGTCAAGCTCAAGGTCCTCAGTACCATCCAATATGGCGCTGAATGTGGCAGTAAAACCTTCTAATATGGAATCTTCTTTATGTCATAAACATTTGTATTTATGACATCAGCGCATTCATCATCATTACTGCAGGAGTTTATTAACACTGCCGCCTCATTCATTGTGACGTCACCCACAGTGGTCTGAAGTGTTAACCCTTTACTGACTGGCAGTGTACTTACCACAGAGGCCATAAAGCTGAATAGAACGGCCATAAAGGAAAAGGGATATTGCAGGGAGCATCTCCGCACAAGAACAATGCATGACAAAGGGTTGTCCAGGATAAGATAACTTGTCTGCTTTCTCCAAAAACCAGCACCACACCTGTCCATAGGTTGTGTGTGGTATTACAGCTCATTACCATTCACTTCAATGGAGCTAACCTGCAATACCAGATACAACCTGTGGATAGGTGTGGTGCTGTTTTTGAAAGAAAGCAGCCATATTTTTCTAATCCTGCACAGCCCCTGTTAGAAATAGTTAAAAAAAAGGGGGGGGGGGAGAAAATAAATTAAAAAAAGGTAAAAAGAGGAACTCTGAGGTAAAATAAATCAAACTAGACTGAAAGGAGTCTGCTGGAGGTGCCAGATGGAAAGACATATTTCTGCCATGGGGACCAGATTAGTTGAAATGTATCTTGAAGGGGGGCTTCAGAGAGTGGGTTTTAACCCCTTATAGCCCTATGAAGTGCTGTTGCATTGAAAAACTATGCAGTTCATCTTCGAATGCAGCGTCACAAAAACAAATTATTTTGTAAAAAATAAAACTATATAAATTTGGTATCGCCATAATCGTAATGACCCGCAGAATCAAGTTATCATGCAATTCATGCCGCCCGATGAAAATTGTAAAATCAAAACAGAAATGGTGGAATTACAGGTTTTTTTTCAATTCACCCCACAAAATGTAGTTGTTTTTTACATTTTTTAAAATACATTATATGGTAAATTAGGCCGCAGGGTAAATTCCACATAAACAGCGCCATTCATCGGTTAACTGTTTAAGTGATCTTTATCGAAAAACACCATAAGAATTTTTTCACAATTAACCTTCTAATTGGGCCTAGAATGTGTGATACTGTCTGCTAAGCCGTTGTATCTAAGTAGACCTAAGTAGACAAAAGTCGATGGTCCAGCGCAGTCAGGTTTAAAACAGAACGTAGTTCCAATTTTATTTGGATGGTTAAAACAAGATCATTCCCGAATGCACGGGTGAAAATGTAGGTAAGGTGCCTACGCGTTTCAGACGTATACCACGTCCTTCCTCATGGCTTTAATGCTAACAACTAAATGTCAGAACGAGGTTTATATCCGGTTGCCAACAGGTGAAAATTAGTGATGTCACACAGAAAAGTGGTGCTGTCCAGCATAGTAGTGCTGAACTAGGGAGACGCCTATAAAGCATCAGCATTCTATGAATAAAAGCTATCCAGCACGGTGGAGCTGTCCAGCAGAAGTGGTGCTGAAACAGAGAGCCGGTGATAGAACATCACTGCTCCACTAGTAAGTTATGTGCTTATAGCGTTGATTGATGAATATTTATAAATAATAAAATGAGGGATAACAATGACCCAAATCTATCCTAGAGTAGTGGATAGAATATTAATGCTAATTTCTGTTTATTAGGCTGTCGGATATAAACCTCTGAAATACTCTCATCGAAAAATTAAAACATGAATAGACGCTAAAAAATACATCATTTAAACAGTTTAAGACAATACATGAACTGGAAAGAAGGGGAATTATGTATTGGTCTTCAAGGATAATTAGTATTGGAAAATGTGTTTTCCTTTGTATACTAGACCGTCAAACGGGAAATCTGATGGGGGAAGGACCCGTTAATATGGATAATTAGGTGTCACCTGTAAAAGCCATGAACATTAACAGGTATTATTGATTATTAGGCCATATTAGATTCTACCGATCATTGCATATATTCTTTTACTATTAGTGGAACATTAATTCTTTTTTTATGTTCAGACCTTTAGGAAACCTCGTTTTTAGTGTAAATATCCAGTATGCTTCACGTGATAAGATTTTATGTTTGATGTTCCCCCCTCTGGTTGGAGTTTTGACTTTTTTTCTGGCATAACATCTCAGACTTGTAATTGATCTATTATGGAAGGTTATGAAATGTTTTACAACATTGGAGATATTGGTGAGGTTAGGATTTCTTATATAGCCCAAATGTTCTAGTATCCTAGTTTTACATTTGCGGCTGGTGCAACCCACATACATTAGGTTGCATTCCAAACACTCCACAATGTATATCACTGCCTCACTGTTGCAATTAATGTAAGTTTGAATTGAAAAATTTGTATTGTTATCTGAATCTCTGAAGTTCTTAGTAGGCTTAGCATATGAACAGATTTTACATGGATGCGATCCGCATTTAAAGAAACCCGTATATTGAAGCCATGTCAGTTTGGGAATGTTTGAGGAAAATATAGAAGGAGACAATAGATCACCTAAGGAAGGTGCTTTTCTGGACACTACACGACAACCATCCTTCAAAATATCTGACAGAGCCTCGTCTTACATTAGAATGGCTACATTTTTATGGACGATTTTCTTTATTTCATTAACCGGTTAAGGACTAGGCTGTTTTACAGCTAAATGACCAGAGCACATTTCACAATTTTGCTATGCGCTTCTTTAGATGACTATAACTCTGCAGGTGAATAAAGTTCATCTTTGAATTTTACACTCTTTTTAAAGGACAGATAGGGCTTTGTTTTAGTGGCATTTGTCAGTATATATCATTTTTATTTTTTTCTCTAAAGTGGCCAAAATTGGAAAAAAATGCAAGAATTTAGCAATTGCGCCAGTTTATGATAGCATTTTTCACACACGGTATGGACCACGGACAAAATTAATCTCCTTTCATATTCTTCCACTTCTCCCGTACATGGGGATACCAAATATGTGTGCCTTATTCACTGTGCGAGCATGTGCCAGGGCTTGGCATAAAAGGAGGCTTTTCGGTCCAGGAATTTAGCATTTGATTTTATAGCCGCATACTGTTTTCTGGGGGGCGTAATGCTGCTGAAACATTAGAATCACCCCATAAATGACTTCATTCACACAAGTAGACCCCACAAGGTTTCCTTCAAGGGGTTTATCATATTTTTAGCAAGTCCAGTTTTCTTCTGAAAGTTTCTTGAATAAGATGGATCAAAATAAAATTACCTTTTGTTTTAACAAATGCGTCAGTTTATACCAGCATTATTCACACACAAAATGGACCACGGACAAAATTCATCGCATTTCACATTCTTCCACTTCTCCTGAGCATGGGGATACCAAATATGTGGGCCTTATTTATCACATAGAGAAGTAGGAGGGCGGACGATAGAAGAAGCTTATTTCACAAATCGCTTTTTTTAAAAGCTGGTTTTACAAAACTCAACAGAGTTTCTATAACACTTCCAAAAAATCTGCTCTTGAAGCAGAAATCCCAAAATATTCATCTAGGGGTATAATGGGAATTTATTTTTTGGGGTTTTCTAAAATAAGAAATTGCAGGTTTATGCAAATGGAGCTCTCCAGCAAATGATCTTTAGAAAACATCAAACATGACATCCACCCCCCACCCATTCCCTCCCTCACCCTTGGAGTAAAATCAGGGGAAAAATAAAAAAGTAATGTAGGGCAAATATATTTTCAACGAATTAACTGAAATCTAATAATTCAGAACAGTGTGGTATTTTTTAAAACATGGCTCAATGCACAGGCCTGGTTGCGAGGGACATGAGGGACAGAAATATCTGGAATCTTTGCGGCGCCCGTCTTTTCTGCAGACGCGGCACTTTTTCTGGGGGTTGCTTCTGGTTGGTGTTGGGGGAATCCGACTGATGAAGTGTCTTTCAGTCAGTCGCGTGACATCCTCAGACTGGGGGCATTCTCGGGTGTCCTGAACATCAAAAATGAGGCCTTCAATAATTTTTTCCTGGAAATCCAGGTATGTGTCTCTGCCTCTGTTTTTTTTGTAGAGCACAAATGAGTTGTGGATGGCAACCTGTAACAAATAAATGGGCACTTTTTTGTACCAGGTTTTAGTTTTGCGTTTTACTAAATAGGGCTGTAAAACTTGGTCGCTTAAATCCACCCCCCCATGTACTTTTTATATTCGGACACGCTCACTGGTTTGTGCTTGTCCGATGTTGCCCCTCTTTCCCTCACTGCCACTGTTCCTGCGGTATGAATCGTGCTTAGCACATACACGTCTTTGCGATCCCTGAACTTGACCGCCAGCAATTCTTCAGATGCATAAGCACAGGAGTCCGCCTTTACCATGCGCTTCCCCACTAATTGCTGCGGAAAACCAATTCTGTTTTTGCGCATGGTACCATATGCCCCAGTCCTTGCAGCATGCAAATGCCTAAACAGGGGCACACTGGAATAAAAATTATCACAGTACAGGTGGTACCCCTTGTGAAGCAGAGGCTGCATTATCTCCCACACGATCTTACTGCTGGTGGAAAGATCAGGGGGGCATCCAGGAACATTTATTGTGCGGTCCCGCACTTCATAAATCCTGTAGGCGGTGGTATATCCTGACCCGCTTTCACACAATTTGTAGAGCTTAACGCCATATCTTGCCCTTTTGGAAGGTAGATATTGGCGAAAGCTAAGTCTGCCATGAAAGTTGAGGAGGGATTCGTCCACACTTACATTCTGCTCAGGGGTGTAGAGTTGCAGAAATAAATTATTCAGGGAATTTATTAGCAGTCTTATTTTGAACAACCGATCCCGGTTTGCATCGGTACTTGGGGGGGCCTGTGCGTTGTCATTGAAGTGGAGGAACCTCATTATTGTCTCATAACGAGACCTGGGCATTACTGCAGAATATACTGGGGTGGCTTGGGCGGGTCTTGTTGACCAGTAAGACCTAATGGAGGGCTTTTTGACAATACCCATATTTAGGGTGAGCCCCAAATTTTTTTTTAATTCCTGCAAATTGGTGGGCGTTCATTCTCTGGCATGGGTGGATGAAGGTTTCTGCCTTATATATTGAGTGGCATATAAATTTGTTTCATGGACAATCTGATTTAGGATGTCGTCCGTTATAAATAAATGGAAGTAATCCATTTGGACAAAATTTGTATTGTCCACGGTTATGCCAGGAGTGGCAGTAAATCCGTAAATTCTAGGCCCAAAACATGGGGCAGGTGCCCATACAAGAGACTGGACTGAAGGGACCAGGCTGTCCCGTGCTACAGCGCTACTTGGCCCTGCGCTTTCAAGTTCTGCAGTTTCAACTGCATCAGGGACAACGTCCCCTGAAGATGAACCTGAAGTGGCGCTGTCATCGTCACTACCTAAAACAGGTTCCATCTCTGACGCCATCTCTGATGCGGTCTCCGACTCAGACCACAGCATGGCGTATGCCTCCTCGGCGCTAAACAACTTCCTCGCCATAACGTTACTAACACTAGCACTAACTAAACAATTTTATTTTTATTTTTTTTATAAAACACACAAACTAACTGGTATATATATCTACACTACCGCTAACAAAAAAATAAACCGCTATTGCTATATATATTATGTATATATGTGGATATATATATATATGTATATATATATATATATATATAATTATATACTCCCTACCTGCCTATTCTAATAGAATAAAAGAAAGAAAGGTAGATAGATAGAAAAAAAGATAGATGGATAGATAGATTGTATAGATAGATAGAAATCTATCTATACAGAGAATGTTTTAGAGTGTAACTGTATTGTTTGTGTAACTGTAACTGTATTCTTCTGGCAGCAATTCTCCCGAGTCTCTTCTTCTCCTCAAACTGAAACAATGTTTGAGGAGAAGAAAAGAGGCAGGAGATTTACTGCCAGAAAAGTCAAAATAAAACAAATGTGGTCGCTGTGATAGGTTTTCACAGCGACCACATGTTCAGATTGGTCCCTGATACTCTGCCCAGTGCCCAAAGCTGTTGGTAACAGCGTGGGCACAGGGCTGTGTGCACATGATCGCGTGCACACTGTTTTCTATGCAGAAATGCATGTGATCGCTGTGATTGGTTGTCACAGCGATCACATGTTCAGGGGCCAAAAGATTGACCCCTGACATTCTGCCCAGTGCCCATGGCTGTTAGCAACAGCCAGGGCATAGAGCTGTTTGCACGCGATCGCGCGTGCACAGTCTCTGAAGTGCCACCGTAAATAGTCTATACGGCGGACTTCAGAGACCCTGACCCTGTCGGGAACCTGTTAAACTGACTACTGTGTTGTAACACCAAAGTAGGTACATTTAGACCGGTATCTTTTTGTTATTAGGTTTTGGCTCTAGAAGTATATCTCGGGGCTTTTTTTCTACAATGGAGGTTGCTCTTTTGAGGGTCCATTCTGCATACCCTCTTTTGCATAGTCTCCTACAAATTTGCTGTTGTTCCACCCGGTAATTGGGGTCGTTACTACAATTTATTTTTGCTCTGTACATTTCTCGCACTGGGATTGATGAGATGGTTTGTCTAGGGTGACCGCTTGTTGCATGCAAGATAGTGTTCCCTGAAATCGGCTTACGGTATGTTTTAGTGTTGATTATTTCCCCTGCATGTCCTTTGAGTTCTAGGTCCAGAAACTGGATAATATCTTTTTGTGAAGAATAGGTAAATTTCAAGTTGAATTGGTTGTCATTAAGATAATTGATGACATTTGGGATATCTGACATATTGCCTTCCCATATAAATAGCAGGTCGTCTATATACCTTGCATACCAGTTAATAGATCTGCCAAAAGGATTATCACTAGAAAAAATGAAAAGTTCCTCCCACCAAGCCAACACAAGATTAGCCAAAGAAGGGGAGAATTTAGCTCCCATTGATACTCCCTTAAGTTGTAGGTAAAACAACCCATCGAACTGGAAGAAATTGTGTGTCATCAGGAAGACAAGGACCTCTAGTGTATATGATTGTAGCTCAAAGCTGTAAGTGCTGTGTTTAAAAAGATGATATTCTAGTGCCCTATGGGCTATTTCGTGTGGAATGCTGGTATAAAGTGAGGTCACATCACAGCTCAGCCATGCAAATTTATTTTCCCATCTTTTTTTGTGAAATGAGCATAAAACATCTCTGGTGTCACGTAAATGGCCTGGGGTTCTTAGTGCAAGGGGTTGTAACAACGAGTCTAGCCATTCAGATCGTTTTTCTGTTAGTGATCCTATCCCTGACACTATGGGGCGCATATGTGGGGGTTTATGCCTTTATGAGTCTTGGGCAATGCGTGCATGATTGGAATTTGAGGGACATTGGACCATAATATATTCTGCTTGTTTACTTGTTAATACACCACTACCTAAACCATCGTTTATCAGTTTGTTGAGCTTTTTTTGGAACATAGATGTTGGATTGCACGTTAGTTTTTTATATGTGTCTGTGTCTGCTAGAAGTTTCAAAATTTGGGTTTTGTAACATTTCCCTATCTAGCACAGTAATACTGCCCCCTTTATCCGACATCTTAATAATAATATCCTTGTTATTTTTGAACGAATTTTTTGCCATATTCAGCTCATTAGAGATATTAAAGTTCTTATTGCAACACTTCGAATTTTCAGATAGTTGCTGGAGATCCTTTTCAATTGCCCATTGAAATCTGTCCATAGAGTCTGTCCTAGATGCCAGAGGATAGAAGCTTGGATTTTTTGTGACAAAGTCCGGGGAAAAATGAATATTTCTTGTAGGAAGTTCAGGGTTCAGACTCTCTAAGCATTGGATTCAGGGCCGCCATCAGGAATTTCAGGGCCCCCTACAGCTAAGTTTTCGGGGCCCCCCTACCGTGGCACCGCCTGTTAACGGTACTCCGTCCAGCACTATATCATGGTACCCAGGGCCGCCATCAGGGGGGGGTATTAGGAGTACTGATGTGAGAGGCCCGGCCAAACCTAATTGAAAGGGGGGCCCGGCAAACTGCCGCGACTTGCCTTTGGTAGAAAAAAAACAGGCCCCTGCAATGGGGCCTGTTTTTTTCACCAAAAGAATGTCATGAGCTGCGGGCCCCCCTTTCAATTAGGTTTGGCCGGGCCTCTCACATCAGTACCCCTAATACCCCCCCTGATGGCGGCCCTGGGTAGCATGGGGGTCGTCATGGGGGCCGTCAAACACCGCCGCCCGTGCGACCGATCACGCGCACCCGCAAACTCCCGCGCATGCGCACCGGCGACCGCCTGGAACCGCGCACCGAATTTTGAGGCAGATTTTGACCTGCCCACACTATCTTGCCGCGTTTTTTGCCTGTGGCGATTGAGGACAGCAGACAGAAAACGCAGCGAAAAATGCATTTTCTGCCTCCCATTGATTTCGATGGCAGGTCAGAGGCAGAACCGCGGCAAGAAAGGACGTGCTGCTTTTTCTTTTTTCCGCGACTGGCTCCCATTGATTTCAGATTAAATCAATGGGAGGCGGTTTTGGAAGTTTTTTGGTGCTGATTCTGACGCAGTGTCCGGGTCAATATCAAGGCCCAAAAACTCTGTGAACTGGGCCTTATTGTTAGGGCTTATTCAGACGAACGTGTAATACATCCGTGCAACGCGCGTGATTTTCACGTGCCTCGCACGGACCTATGTTACTCTATGGGGCCGTTCAGACTGTCAGTGATTTTCACGCAGCGTGTGTCCGTGTGTCCGCTGCGTAAAACTCACGACATGTCCGATATTTGTGCATTGTTCGCGCATCACGCACCCATTGAAGTCAATGGGTGCGTGAAAATCACGGCCAGCACTTCCGCAGCCGTATAAACTATGAATGAAAACAGAAAAGCACCACGAGCTACAAACATACAAACAGAGTGTCATAATGACGGCGGCTGAGCGAAAATCACGCAGCCACGCATCATACGCTGCTGACACACGGAGCTCTTATGGACCTTTTGCAAGCGCAAAACGCCACGTTTTTGCGCGTGCAAAAAGCACATGCTCGTGTGAATCCGGCCTTAGGGTAGGAACACACTAGGCATGAATGCTGCGGATTTTATGCAACACATTTTATTGTGGATAATCCGCAGCGTATCACAGTCGCAGCAGAGTGGATGAGGTTTAAACAAATCTCATCCACACGCTGCAAAAATAATGGACCTGCAGTGTGACTTTTTAAGCCGCAGCGTGTCAATGTATTCTGTGGAATCGCTGCTCCTCTGATGCGGAAATGCCGCGGTTCTGCCGCAAAAATCACACATGAGAAAAAAAAAAAAGGCACTTTTTAAAATTTATAAAAAAGTTTAGACTTGCCCCGGCCGTAGTCCTGGTGACGCGATCCTCTATTCTTAGCGCAGCTCGGCCTCCTGTCATGACGTTTCATCCCATGTGACTGCTGCAGGTCACATGGTCTACAGCGTCATCTCAGGAGGCGGGGCTACGTTCAGAAGAGAGAGACGCGTCACCTAAACTACGGCCGGGGCAAGTCTAAACTTTTTTTTCCCTACAGGATTCCCGCAGCGGACACGCCTCACCAAACCTGCACCACTATTTGGTGCGGTTTTGCTGGCAGAATTCCCTGCGGCTACCGGGGCGGATAAGCTGTGTAGTTTTACTCAGCATATCCGCCTAGTGTGTCCCTTATGATGTCGCTCCTGGAGCTGCTGCCGGTCTCTAAATAGGCAGTTGGTTCAGTAGAATTTGGAATTATTTTTTTTTGTGAACCAGCTTAAAAAAATACAAAACTTTTGTGTTAGGGCCTGTTCAGATCACCGTTCGCTTCCGTTCCGTCTGAGGTTTCTGTCGGGTGAACCCCGCAACGGAAAGTGAAAGTGACAGCACAGCTTCCGTTTCAGTCACCATTGATCTCAATGGTGACGGAAACATCGCTAATGGTTTCCGTTCGTCACCATTCCGGCTGGTTTTCGGACGGAATCAATAGCGCAGTCGACTGCGCTAATGGTGATGGAAACGGAAGCTGTGCTGTCACTTTCACTTTCCGTTGCGGGGTTCACCCGACAGAAACCTCAGACGGAACCCCGGAACGGAAGCGAACGGTGATGTGAACAGGCCCTAACACAAAAGTTTTGTATTTTTTTAAGCTGGTTCCCAAAAAAAAATAATTCCAAATTCTACTGGACCAACTGCCTATTTAGAGATCGGCAGCAGCTCCAGGAGCGACATCATAAGGGACACACTAGGCGGATATGCTGAGTAAAACTACACAGCTTATCCGCCCTGGTAGCCGCAGGGAATTCTGCCAGCAAAACCGCACCAAATAGTGGCGCAGGTTTGGTGAGGCATGTCCGCTGCGGGAATCCTGCAGGGAAAAAAAAGTTTAGACTTGCCCCGGCCGTAGTCCTGGTGACGCGTCTCTCTCTTCTGAACGTAGCCCCGCCTCCTGGGATGACGCTGTAGACCATGTGACCGCTGCAGCAGTCACATGGGATGAAACGTCATGACAGGAGGCGGGGCTGCGCTAAGAATAGAGGATCGCGTCACCAGGACTACGGCCGGGTCAAGTCTAAACTTTTTATCAATTTAAAAAAGTACCTTTTTTTCTTCTCATGTGTGATTTTTGCGGCAGAACCGCAGCATTTCTGCAACAGAGGAGCAGCGATCCCACAGAATACATTGACATGCTGCGGCTTAAAAAGCCAAAAGTCACACTGCAGGTCCATTATTTTTGCAGCGTGTGGATGAGATTTGTTCTAATCTCATCCCCTCTGCTGCGACTGTGATACGCTGCGGATTATCCACAATAAAATGTGTTGCATAAAATCCGCAGTGTTCATGCCTAGTGTGTTCCTACCCTAAGGCCGGATTTACACGAGCATGTGCTTTTTGCACGCGCAAAAAACGTGGTGTTTTGCGCATGCAAAAGGTCCATAACAGCTCCGTGTGGCAGCAGCGTATGATGCGCGGCTGCGTGATTTTCGCGCAGCCGCCATCATTATGACACTCTGTTTGTATGTTTGTAGCACGTGGTGCTTTTCTGTTTTCATTCATAGTTTATACGGCTGCGGAAGTGCTGGGCGTGATTTTCACGCACCCATTTACTTCAATGGGTGCGTGATGCGCGAACAATGCACAAATATCGGACATGTCGTGAGTTTTACGCAGCGGACACACGGACTCACGCTGCGTGAAAATCACTGACAGTCTGAACGGCCCCATAGAGTAACATAGGTCCGTGCCAGGCGCGTGAAAATCACGCACGTTGCACGGATGTACTACACGTTCGTCTGAATAAGCCCTAACAATAAGGCCCAGTTCACAGAGTTTTTGGGCCTTGATATTGACCCGGACACTGCGTCAGAATCAGCACCAAACAACTTCCAAAACCGCCTCCCATTGATTTAATCTGAAATCAATGGGAGCCAGTTGCGGAAAAAAGAAAAAGCAGCACGTCCTTTCTTGCCGCGGTTCTGCCTCTGACCTGCCATCGAAATCAATGGGAGGCAGAAAATGCATTTTTCGCTGCGTTTTTTGTCTGCTGTCCTCAATCGCCGCGAGCAAAAAACACAGCAAAAAAACGCGGCAAGATAGTGTGGGCAGGTCAAAATCTGCCTCAAAATTCTTTAAGGAATTTTGAGGCAGATTTTTTTTTGCCTGCAAAATACTGTGTGAACAGGGCCATACATAAACAGCACTTTGAGATAATTTACTCACCGTGTCAGAAGAGCTGCTCCCACTCAAGTCCTCTTCCGGCGATGTCTTCCAGGCGAGGTCTTCGGTCCAGACGTCCAGTCCTTCACCTTCAGCCAGGCTCCAGGTAAGTTTTGTCCATGTGTGTCCGCGGCTGCGCGCGCTTCGTTCGCGGGTGCGCGCGCGGCCGATCGCGGGTGCGCGCGCGCCCGATCGCGGGTGCGGGCGTTCGTGGGTGCGCGCTCGCGAGTGCGCACGCGCGGGAGTTTCCTTGTGTGCGCGATCGGGTGCGCGCTGCGGGCGGACTGTTTGACGGCCCCCCATGACGAGGGGAGGGGGCCCGCAGCAGCAGCAGCAGCAGCAGCTCACGACATTCTTTTGGTGAAAAAAACGGGCCCCATTACAGGGGCCCGTTTTTTCCTACCAAAAGAATGTTGCGGCAGTTGCCGGGCCCCCCTTTCAGTTAGGTTTGGCCGGGCCCCTCACACCACTACCCCTAATACCCCCCTGATGGCGGCCCTGATTGGATTGCCCTATGTTCCTCAAACGATAGTGATCTATGGTCGTGGATGTTTGTATTGGATTCTCTGAGATAAAAATCTTCGGAGTCTGTTGTCATTGAGAGCGTATTATAAAAATGCCTCTTTACTGTTAAATTCCTTATAACTCGATTAATGTCCAGAAGTGTGTTGAAAGTATCGAACATGCGATTAGGGGCAAAATTGAGGCCCAACGACATAACTTTGACTTGTGCTGGAGTCAGTTCGGATGAGGAAAGGTTGATCACATTAATGCTGAGTGTGGATTCCTGCGGTTCCGTAGGTGGCGGTTTTGTTCCTGGTCTGTTTGGGTGATGTTTCCTACCGCCCCTCCTTCCCCGTTTTTTTACTTCCTTGGTTTGCTGACTGGTTGGTATCTCTGGGAGTATAGGTTCCTAGAGTTATCCTAGAGTCCCCCCCCCCATTTTTATAACCAGCCCGATACAACACAGCAGCAGCAGCCTAGCATTACAAGGGTGGGAAGGTCCACTGTTTTTGGCCCTTCCCAGCCTCATAATACCAGCCTACGGCCGCCTCAGTACCCGACCATCACAACAGATGGTCGGGTACTGGATCGTACCAAGCTCTTCCCGGCACCCCTGGTGGTGGTGGGTACCGGGGTAATAATGGGTGGTTAGTGGTAGCCTCTGCACCGGCTAACACTAAGTACCGCCTTAATAATGGACGCTGTCAATCAGCCAACTGCCATTATCTAGGCACTAATAAAGTTTAAAAAAAAACACAAAGACAATTCTTTTTTATTGAAATAAGAAATCCCCAACAAAACCCTCATTAACCATTTTATTAAAATTTGAAAAAACGTAGATCTACGCAGTAGTCCAACGAATCGAAGATGTAGTCCAATCGGTACATCAAAATCTGCAACAACATAAAAAAACAGTTATCAATGTGAACAATACCAATACTTCTACTCACCTACACACATATATACACGCACACACAAACAACCATACACAAACACACACATATATACACAAACACAACAAGATATACACACACACACACATAAACAGACAAACACTCACACATATACACGAACTCACACATATACAAACAAAAACACACATATCCAAACACACACATATACACGAACACACACACACACATATATACACAGTTATACACAAACACAACAAGATATACACAAACACACACACATACACTAACTAACACATATACATTGGAGATATTGGTGAGGTTAGGATTTCTTATTGTAAAGGGAAGTTTATATATATATATATATATATATATATATATATATAGTGTATGTATATGTGTATATATACAGTGTATATGTGTATATATATATATATATATATATATATATATATACACATATATATAATATATATGTGTGTGTATAATACATATAATGTATCATGAGCCAGGGCTGTGACAACAACAGCCCTGGTCATGAATGCGGTTCTAAGCGAAGCAGGACAATTAGCATGGCCCTGCTTTGTTTGGAAACCATGGAGACAAGGGATAGTTATCCCCTGTCTCCATTTCAAGTTTCCCGCGTGCACGGACTGTCTCGTGCGGGCGCTCATGAGTTGGCTGGTGATACATTATCACCATGCCGACCCATACTAGCCAGGGGCAAGCGCCACATCCCCCGCTACGAGCGTACCGACAGGGTTAAATAGCCCTGCGTCGGTACGCTCAGGAGCCGAAGCTAGCTGAAGATGACCTCACCACCAGCTGGGACCTGCCTGCCTGCCTCCCACACCACCAGGAACTGGCTCACCTCCCCTGTCCTGTCTCTCTCGACCAACGACCTGCTATGGCTCCTGCTACACTTAACCCTGTCTCTCCCTGTCTCCTGCTGTAATCCTTGCTCCCCCTGAGTACTGTCCCTACTCTCCCTGAGTCCCTGAGTTAACCCTTGCTGTCCCAGAGTCCCTGAGTTAACCCTTGCTGTCCCAGAGTCCCTGAGTTAACCCTTGCTGTCCCAGAGTCCCTGAGTTAACCCTTGCTGTCCCAGAGTCCCTGAGTTAACCCTTGCTGTTCCAGAGTCCCTGAGTTAACCCTTGCTGTTCCAGAATCCCTGAGTTAACCCTTGCTGTTCCAGAGTCCCTGAGTTAACCCTTGCTGTCCCAGAGTCCCTGAGTTAACCCTTGCTGTCCCAGAGTCCCTGAGTTAACCCTTGCTGTTCCAGAGTCCCTGAGTTAACCCTTGCTGTTCCAGAGTCCCTGAGTTAACCCTTGCTGTCCCAGAGTCCCTGAGTTAACCCTTGCTGTCTGTTTTACACAGTAACCCATTACCCTTGTTCCTCCTTATCCCATATTAACCCTTAGTGTATAGGGAAAGTTATATTAGGAGGGAGTGGGATAGAGATAGAGAGCGTGTGAGAATCACAAGTAACTTATGTGTATTGTGTTGTAACGTAACTGTATTCTATGTATGTTTAGGTAAGTGGGTGGCGGTATAATATTGTGATACCGTGTTTATACTGTACTGTGATTAGTTACTGTATTATATATATGAGAGTGATTACTGTATGTTAATAAATATTACCTTTATTTACTATACGGTCTTATTCCCTTGAGTAGCCGCTAAAGCAATTAGATCGACGTTCGTATAAGGAAAAGGTAGGGGAACTAGGCATAACCCTAGTGACACTGATTATAAAGGCGGTAGTAATAGTGGGTGCCACTAACCAGTGAATCCCTCTATTACCCCACCCCCTTTAACACTTATATAGCCCAAATGTTCTAGTATTCTAGCTTTGAACTTGCGGCTGGTGCAACCCACATACATTAGGTTGCATTCAATGCACTCCACAATATATATTAATGCCTCGGTATTGCAATTAATGTAAGTTTGAATTAAAAAAATTGTATTGTTGTCTGAATCTCTAAAGGTCTTAGTAGGCTTGACAAATGAACAGATTTTACATGGATGCGAGCCGCATTTAAAGAAACCCGTATATTGAAGCCATGTCAGTTTGGGAATGTTTGAGGAAAATATAGAAGAAGACAACAGGTCACCTAGGGAAGGAGCTTATCTGGACACCACATGACAACCATACTTCAAAATATCTGACAGAGCCTCGTCTTCCATTAGAATAGCTAAATTTTGCATGCTCCTCTCCTGAAATATTCTGTGCTGCTGTGAACTCTGCTCTTACCATTACGTAGCTCAGTCTGTTACCTCTCCTCCACTCCTGTCCTCAATAACACCTTCACATGATTGGCAAGTCACCACCGCGCACAAGATCCGCACGCTCATCTCCTGAAATACTCTGTGCTGCTGTGAACTCTGCTCTTACCATTACGTGGTGACTTGCCAATCATGTGAAGGTGTTATTGAGGACAGGAGTGGAGGAGAGGTAACAGACTGAGAGCTACATAATGGTAAGAGCAGAGTTCACAGCAGCACTGAATCTGCACGCTCCTCTCCTGAAATACTCTGTGCTGCTGTGAACTCTATTCTTACCATTACGTAGCTCAGTCAGTTACCTCTCCTCCACTCCTGTCCTCAATAACACCCTCACATGATTGGCAAGTCACCACCGCGCACAAGATCCGCACGCTCATCTCCTGAAATACTCTGTGCTGCTGTGAACTCTGCTCTTACCGTTACGTGGTGACTTGCCAATCATGAAGGTGTTATTGAGGACAGTAGTGGAGGAGAGGTAAGACTGAGAGCTACGTAATGGTAAGAGCAGAGTTCACAGCAGCACTGAATCTGCACGCTCATCTCCTGAAATACTCTGTGCTGCCTTAAACTCTGTGGACAGGTCAGGATCCTGTTTCTTTTAAATGCTGCACTGTAGCGCAGCCTTATATAGTGGATCGAGTGGGTTCCCTAGCAGCATTTAAAAGAAACAGGATCCTGACCTGTCCACAGAGTTTAAGGCAGCACAGAGTATTTCTGGAGATGAGCACGGCCGGCCACGGGCAGCCGGTCGTTTTTCCGAGCCGTGCTCCCATTATGCACACGACAGTAAAAAAAACACCCGTTATTGCGTGTTGTAATTACGACCCGCAATAACGGGCTCATAGACTTCTGTTACCCACGGGTACCTTCCCGTTTTCTCATGGGAATGTGCCCGTGCCGTTAAAAAAATTGAACATGTTCTATTTTTCTATTTTACGGGCCGTGCTGCTATACTTTATAATGACAGCACGGCTCGCAAAAGCGGCCGGCTGCCCGTGGCTGGCCGTGCCCGGCCGTGCTCGTAATTACGAATCGTAATTACGAGCACGGCCCGTAAAATAAAAAAATAGAACATGTTCTATCTTTTTAACGGCACGGGCACCTTCCCGTGAGAAAACGGGAAGGTACCCGTGGCTAACAGAAGTCTATGGGCCCGCTATTTCGGGTCGTAATTACGACCCGTAATAACGGGTGTTTTTACGGTCGTGTGCATGAGGCCCCGTAATGACGGGTGGCTACATGTGTGCACTCGTCATTACGGCAGCGTTGCTAGGCGACGTCAGTAAATAGTCACTGTCCAGGGTGCTGAAAGAGTTAACTGATCGGCAGTAACTGTTTCAGCACCCTGGACAGTGACTACCGATCACAATATAGAGTAACCTGTAAAAAAAAAACACGTTCATACTTACCGAGAACTTTCTGCTTCCTCCAGTCCGGTCTCCTGGCCGTTGCCTTGGTGACGCGTCCCTCTCGACATCCGGCCCGACATTCCTTGATGACGATGCAGCCCATGTGAGCGCTGCAGCCAATCACAGGCTGCAGAGGCCTCTGCAGCCAATCACAGGCTGCAGAGGCCTCTGCAGCCAATCACAGGCTGCCGCGTCAGAAAAGAAGGTCGGACTGGAGGAAGAAGAGGGACTCGTCCCCAAGACAACGACCAGGTACGTATGAAATGCTTTTTATTTTATTTTAATCAGCAGCCTCTTTTCTCTATCAGTGATTGATAGAGACAAGTGGCTGCCGATTTTTATAATACTTTTTGACCGGGTTCGGTCAAAACGGGTTCGGCCGAACCCGGTGAAGTTCGGATTCGCTGCGAACCGAACTTTTCCAGAAGTTCGGACCGAAACCGGGTTCGGTTGTCCCGGTTCGCTCATCTCTAGTTTTAACTATCCAAATAAAATTGGAACTACGTTCTGTTTTAAACTTGACTGCGCTGGACCATCGACTTTTGTCCCCTTTTTTCCAGACCCATATATACCCAGTACAGATATTGTTGCAGATTTCACGTGCAGCCCTATGTAACACCTCTGATAACACAGTGATATCTCTCTCATTACAGATAATGCAGTAGATGTTACCTGCAGTCCAATGTAACACCACAGATAACACAGTGATAACTCTCTGAGTACAGATAATGTAGTAGATGTAAGAGACAAACATGCAGAGACACAGAGACAGACACACACACACACACACACACACACTGTAACATATACACATACAAACACAGAGACACATACTGTATACACACTACACACACATATACACACAGACACTCACCATGTATCCTTGCTGACAGGATCACAAGTTTCTTTCAGGACAGGAGCTTCCTCCTCTGCTTCTCGGCTGTTATTTGCTCCGTGTGTGTAACAGCAGAGCACAGAGTAGAGGCAGAGCCCAGTGGCACCCCCTACATGCTGGGAGGGTGCAGCAAGGGAGTGGACCAGTCCAGTCCCCTGACCTGAGTCATCTGACCTCATGTCACTGACATGAGGTCAAGTGACAGGTAGGGTGATTGAACTGGTCCAATCCCTGGCCGTCACAGACCTCAGTCAGAACGATGCTGCGTGATTTCCTGGCTCTTCCTAAAGCTGCTGCATGGCGGCTATCAGCAGCGATCAGCTGCTCTGTGGCGCCCCCCCCTTCCCTACCACCTAGTTGCGCCTGGGGCACATGCCTCACCTGCCCCTCCTAGCTACGCCCCTGCACATAGGATACCTGCTTCACACACCACTCACACATAGGATACATGCTGTACATGCCACTCACCCATAGGATACATGCAGTACATGCCACTCACACATACGAAACATGCTATACACGCCACTCAAACATAGGACACATGCTGTACACGTCACTCACACATAGGATACATGCTGTACATGTCACTCACACATAAGATACCTGCTGCACACGCCACTCACACATATGACACATGCTGTACACGCCACTCACACATAGGATACATGCTGTACAGGCCACTCAAACATAGAATACATGCTGTACACGCCACTCACACATAGGATAAATGCTGTACATGCCACTCACACATAGTACACATGCTGTACACGCCACTCACACCACTCGCCACTCACACATAGGATAAATGCTGTACACACAACTTACATATAGGACACATGCTGTACACACCACTCACAAAGGATACATGCTGCACACATCACTCACACATAGGATACATGCTGCACACGCCACTCACACATAGGATACATGCTGTACATGCCACTCACCCATAGGATACATGCAGTACATGCCACTCACACATAGGAAACATGCTATACACGCCACTCACACATAGGATACATGCTGTACATGTCACTCACACATAAGATACCTGCTGCACACACCACTCACACATAGGACATATGCTGTACAAGCCACTCAAACATAGAATACATGCTGTACACGCCACTCACACATAGGATAAATGCTGTACATGCCACTCACACATAGTACACATGCTGTACACGCCACTCACACATAGGATAAATGCTGTACACACCACTTACATATAGGACACATGCTGCACACGCCACTCACACATAGGATACATGCTGTACACGCCACTCACACATAGGACACATGGTGTATACGTCACTCACACATAGGATACATGCTGCACACGCCACTAACAAATAGGATACATGCTGCACACACCACTCACACATAGGATACATGATGCACACACCACTCACACATAAGATACATGCTCCACACGCCACTCACACATAGGACACATGCTGCACACGCCACTCACACATAGGATAAATGCTGCACACATCACTCACACATAGGACACATGCTGTACATGCCACTCACACATAGGATACATGCTGCACAAGCCACTCACACATAGGATACATGATGTACACGCCACTCACACATAGGATACATGCTGTACAGCCCACTCACAGATAGGATACATGCTGTACACGCCACTCACACGTAGGATACATGCTGTATACGCCAATCACACATATGATACATGCTGCACACGCCACTCACACATAGGATACATGCTGTACACGCCACTCACACATAGGATACATGCTGCACACGCCACTCACACATAGGATACATGCTGTACAGGCCAATCACACATAGGATACATGCTGCACACACTACTCACACATAGGACACATGCTGTACACGCCACTCACACATAGGATACATGCTGCACACGCCACTCACACATAGGATACATGCTGCACACGCCACTCACACATAAGATACATACTGCACACGCCACTCACACATAGGATTCATGCTGCACATGCCACTCACACATAGGATACATGCTGTACAGGCCACTCACACATAGGACACATGCTGCACACACCACTCACACATAAGATACATACTGCACACGCCACTCACACATAGGATACATGCTGCACATGCCACTCACACATAGGATACATGCTGTACAGGCCACTCACACATAGGATACATGCTGCACACGAAACTCACACATAGGATACATGCTGCAAACGCCACTCACACATAGGATACACACAGCACATGCCACTCACACATAGGATACATGCTGCACACGCCACTCACACATAGGATACGTGCTGTACAGGCCACTCACACATAGGATACATGCTGCACACACCACTCACACATAGGATACATGCTGTACACGCCACTCACCCATAGGATACATGCTGTACATGCCACTCACATATAGGATACATGCTGCACACGCCACTCACACATAGGACACATGCTGTACACGTCACTCACACATAGGACACATGCTGCACACACCACTCACACATAGGATACATGCTGCAAACGCCACTCACACATAGGATACATGCTGCACACGCCACTTACACATAGGATACATGCTGCAAATGCCACTCACACATAGGATACATGCTGCACATGCCACTCACACATAGGATACATGCTTCACATGCCACACACACATAGGATACATGCTGCACGCGCCACTCACACATAGGATACATGCTGCATGCGCCACTCACACATAGGATACAAGCTGCACACGCCACTCACACATAGGATACATGCTGTATACACCACTCACACATAGGATACATGCTGTGCACACCACTCACACATAAGATACCTGCTGCACACGCCACTCACACATAGGACACATGCTGTACACGCCACTCACACATAGGATACATGCTGCATGCGCCACTCACACATAGGATACATGCTGCACATGCCACTCACACATAGGATACATGCTGCACGTGCCACTCACACATAGGATACATGCTGCACACGCCACTCACACATAGGATACATGCTGCACACGCCACTCACACATAGGATACATGCTGCACACGCCACTCACACATAGGATACATGCTGTATACACCACTCACACATAGGATACAAGCTGCACACGCCACTCACACATAGGATACATGCTGTATACACCACTCACACATAGGATACATGCTGTGCACACCACTCACACATAAGATACCTGCTGCACACGCCATTCACACATAGGACACATGCTGTACACGCCACTCACACATAGGATACATGCTGTACACGCCACTCACACATAGGATACATGCTGTACACGCCACTCACACATAGGACATATGCTGTACATCCACAAGACCACTGCAGCCAGTCATTGACCTCAGCAGTGACGCTAGCATGTACAGCACATGACCGCTGAGACCAGTGATTGGCTGCAGTGTTCACATGGATGTACGGCATGTTTTCACTAGGTTCAGTAATGGAAAGAATTGGGTCTAGCAGAGGTTGACCATTCACAGAAGCGACAGCTGGAGGTTTCTCCAAAGGCAACGTGGGCAAATAGAGACGGTCTACTAAGGCCTGTTGGATGAAATTCGCAGCCGCTCCAGAATCCAGATAAGCGGAAACAGAGTGTGATTCAGGTTTTTTTTTAATTCTCATTCCAATAAGATATTAATACATATAACAAAAAACAATCCCGACCCCTCCCCCAACCTAATCCTAATACAAAAACCTTACTTATACATAACAAAGTGCATTTTAAGCGTATACATATGTATTATTAGTTTAAAAAAAGCAAAAACCTTCAACTCTCTCCCATACGTAGCTCTCCGAGCACCCTCACATCTTTACCCAATTGTCATCCTTAAGTTGAACATAACCCTTTGTTCATCTGTCATGCTCTTGATCCATGGTTCCCATAGTTGTTCAAATGTAAAGTTTTTATTTTTGCTATTATAATATCCAAACTCCATGTTTATATTCCTTAGTATTATTCTGTGCCAAGCTTACCCAGAATTGGTGAACCATAGGACAATTCCAAAACAAGTGCGAGACATCTGCCTCTGATATCCCACATCTGACGCATTTCCCGCAATTTTTTCCCGTAAACCTTTTCATTTTCTTTGGCGTTAAATACAAACAGTGTATAATAAAATATTATGTCATTCTATGGGATCTATTCAATTAAAATTTACCAGTGCATCTGCTTATTTTTCTCCATTCATTGTCATCTATTATCCCAAAAATATATTCCCACTCCCCCCTTCCTCTTTGATTCCCCTCCCCTCTAGACTCGCATTTTAATTTCTTATAAATCCGTTCTAGTAAACCTTTTCCCCTCCCAAATTGATATAAGTTCCATAACGAGTCAGAAGACTCCAAATGGAATAAAGTTTTATCCCGAGTCACACTCACCGCGTGATGTATTTGCAAATATTTACATCTCATATGTGAAGGAATATTCAATTCTGTACTCAGTGTATCCCAATCTTTCAGATTGCCATTAGAAAAAATAAAATGTCTAACCAACCTGAGTCCATATTCGGACCATCCACTCCAATCAGTTATTTTATTAACCTCTAATATATTAAAGTTGACAAATAATGTTGTGAAGCTCAATGCTCCATTTAAATGAAAGATTTTTCTTAATTTAACCCCAATTTCATGCATCATATATATTGTTGGATAGGGAAAACGAAAGAATGGAGGATCCAGTGCAATTAGTTATAATAGAAAATTGTTCCAATTTTATTTTGGGTATTTAAAACAAGATCAGTCCCGAGTGTAATATTTAGAGATAGATAGGTAGGTGCCTACGCGTTTCAGACGCACACCTTCCTCATGGCTTTTGGTTAAATGACAAACTATCAGGGGGAGGTTTATATCCGGTTACCTACAGGTGGTAATTAAACCTAGTAGATGAAACTAGTTCAGCAAAGTAATGCTGTTGGTTCAGCAAAGTGATGCTGTCCAGCATATTGGTTTTTGAACACAAGAGGGCGCACAACTGGCTTGAGCAATTTATGAATGGAAGCTATGTATCGTAATGGAGCTGTCCAGCAGAATGGTGCTGAACTGAAACGCCGGTGAAGTGTTATGTTGTTATTCTATAGTAGTTATCATGTTTATCATATTATTGACACTGAAAATGTCCAAAATGATGGGGATACCAAATGTTCTAGTTGTAGCTTAATGAAATGGTATTTCATTTGTAAGGCTGACGGATATAAACCTCTTTTATGCTCACATCGAGAAATTAAAAATATGTATTATAGGCTAAAAAATACAATATTTCAAACAATTTAAAATAAGTTCTGAAACTTGATAAACTTATAAGTGATGGGCTAAATAGTGGTGTACTGACAAAAAAAACAATCAGAATATATTACTGTACAATGCCCTACTATCCCAATCATGCACGCATTACCCAAAACACATAAAGGTATAGTTCCTCCTCCCATGCGTCCCATAGTGTCAGGGATAGGTTCAATGACAGACAAACTCTCGGAATGGTTAGACTCCCTGCTACAACCTTTAGCAGTAAAAACCCCGGGTCATTTACGTGACACAAGAGATGTTTTATGCTCATTTGTAGATAAAAAGTGGAAAGATGAATTTACATGGTTGAGTTGTGACGTGACCTCTCTTTATACCAGTATCCCTCACCATATAGCCTGGGGTGAACCTAGCCCGTCTGCCGCCTGAGGCGAACTATAAAAAGGCGCCCCCCCCAAATCTATCAGAGTTTTCTCATTCCTAGCTGTACACATCAAACACGCAATATATACATTTTTTAAATAGGAAAGCATTTGATGTTTATTTGTTAGGCCCTGTTCACACAGAGTATTTTGACGAGTTTTTGGGCACGGAAACCGCTCCGCAAAACTCGTCAAAAACCGGCCGAAAATGCCTCCCGAGAAAGAAGGGACATGCCCTATCTTCGCACGTTTATGCCTCTGACCTCCTATTGACATCAATGGGAGGCAGAGAAAGGGTATTTCGCAGAGTTTTTTGCCCGTAGCACTCAATAGCCGTGAGCGAAAAACGCAATGAAAATCGCGGCACACGACGTGCAGGAAGGACAAAATCTGGGAGAGGAAAATCTGCCTGAAACTTCCAAACGCAATTTTAAGGCAGATATTCCTCCTGCAAAATACTCCGTGTGAACATAGCCTTAACCCCTTAACGACCAAGGACGAAAATGAACGTCATGGTCGGGTGCTAGTTCCCGCACCATGACGTTCATTCTCGTCCGCATTTCAAACTGTCACTCTGTGTAAACACAGAGTGACAGATCCGCGCTGACAGTTGTCCCCGACAGCTGAGACATCAGTCTTGCCGGACAGCGGACCATCGCCGCTGATTTCGGCACTTAACCCCTTAAGTGCGGCGACGGATTGCCGTCGCCGCATTTAAGTGGTTTGAAGCACATCAGCAGCCCCCACGAAGTGATCGTGGGGGCTACCGATGCTTGTCACGGCAATCGGAGGTCAGATAATGACCTCCGGGTTGCCATGCACAGAAGCCTCGGAGGAACAGCGTCCGGCCGTTCCTCCTCTGCTTCCTGTCAGTGTGACAGTCACGTCACAATGACAGTTAGAGTACATCACACTACGTGTGTAGTGTAATGTACTCTAGCAGCGATCAAAGCTGCAAGACTAAGTGTCCCCTAGTGGGACAAGTTAAAAAAGTAAAAAAAAGTAATAAAAATGTTTTAAAAAAAGTGTAAAAATAAAAGTTATAAGTTCTATAAACACAAAATGCTTTTTTTCCTATAATAAGACTTTTATTATAGGAAAAAAATGAACACGTTAAAAAAGTACACATATTTTGTATCACCGCGTTCGTAACGACCCCAACTATAAAACTATAATGTTGTTTTTCCCGCACGATGAACACCCCAAAAAAATCAATAAAAAACTACGACAGAATCGCAATTTTTTGGGTCACCACCGCTCCCTAAATAAAGAATAAAAAGTGATCAAAAAGTCGCATGTACCCGAAAATAGTACCAATAAAAACTTCTATCCGTCCCGCAAAAAAACAAGCCCTTACACAGCTTTTTTGAGTAAAAAATTAAAAAATTACGGCTCTCAGAATATGGTGACAGAATTTTTTTTTTTTATAAATAAGTCATTTTATTGCGCAAACGCTAAAAAAAAGGACCAAACCTATATACATATGGTATCGCCGTAACCGTACCAACCCGCAGAATAAAGTAAAAATGTAATTTATAGCGTACGGTGAGCGCCACAAAAAGAAAACCTAAAAAACGGTGTCAGAATTCCTGTTTTTTGCTCAGGATTGCAAAAAAATTTAATAAAAAGTGATCAAAAAAAATTGCATGTACCCCAAAATGGTACCAATGAAAACTACAGATTGTCCTGCAACAAATAAGCCTTCACACCACTCTATTGATGGAAAAATAAAAAAGTTATGGCTCTTGGAAAGCGGGGAGTGAAAATCTAAAATATGAAAGCAAAAAATGGATCAGTCCTGAAAGGGTTAATTCATTTCTAATGAAAAAACGTATGACAACATGTTGGGTATTTCCACACTCGGGAGAAATTGCTTTATAAAAAAATGGTTGTTTTTTTCCTCCTTTATCCCTTGTGAAAATGAGAAATTGCAACATTTTAGTGGAAAAAATGTTGATATTAATTTTCGCGCCCTAATTCTAATAAACTCTGCAAAAGACCCGTGGGGTCTAAATGCTCACTATACCCCTAGAAAAATTCCTTGAAGGTTTTTCCAAAATGGGGTCACTTTTGGTGGGTTTCCACTGTTTTGGTCCCTCCAGTGCATTGCAAATGCGACATGGCACCGAAAACCATTCCAGCAAAATCATAAATCCAAATGGTGCTCCTTCCCTTCTGAGCCCTGCTGTGGGTCCAAACAGCAGTTTATTACCACATATGGGGTATTGTCGTAATCGGGAGACATTGCTTTACAAATGTTGGGGTGCATTTTCTTCGTTATTCCTTGTAAATAATAAAAATTTCTATGTTGTTTCAGAAAAAAAGTACATTTTAATTCTTACAGACTAATTTCAATATATTTAGCGAAAAACCTGTGTGGTCAAAATGCTAACTATACCCCTAGATAAATACCTTAAGGGGTCTAGTTTTCGAAATGGGGTCGTTTATGGGGAGTTTCTATCATTCTGGCAGCTCAAAGCTTCTCCAAATGTACATTGGGGCCTAAAACATTTTCAAGCAAAATATGAGTCCTGAAAGCCTCCGGGTGTTCCCTTCCTTTGGGGCCCTGCCGTGTGTCCAAACAACGCATTAGGGCCACAATGTGGGTATTTTTGAAAACAGGAGAAAGAGGGTGATAGATTTTGAGGTGTGTTTCTTCATTTTCATGGTCGCTTTACAAAGAAATCGGTCTTCAAACAAATACTTTTATGAAAAAAGTGAAATTATTATTTTTTTCACCTGATATGCATTAAATTTAGCACAGAACTGTGGGGTCAAAACACTTACTATACCCCTAAATAAATACCTTATGGGGTCTAGTTTTCTAAATGGGGTCGTTTATGGGGAGTTTCTATCGTTCTGGCAGCTCAAAGCCTCTCCAAATGTACAGTGGGGCCTAAAACATTTTCAAGCAAAATATGAGTCCTGAAAGCCTCCGGGTGCTCCCTTCCTTTTGGGTCCTGCCGTGTGTCCAGGCAGCGCATTAGGGCCACAATGTTGGTATTTTTGAAAACAGGAGAAAGAGGGTAATAGATTTTGGGGTGTGTTTCTTCATTTTCATGTTCGCTTTACAAAGAAATCGGTCTTCAAACTAATACTTTTATGAAAAAAGTGAAATTATTATTTTTTTCACCTGATATGCATTAAATTTAGCACAGAACTGTGGGGTCAAAACACTTACTATACACCTAAATAATTACGTTATGGGGTCTAGTTTTCTAAATGGGGTCGTTTATGGGGAGTTTCTATCGTTCTGGCAGCTCAAAGACTCTCCAAATGTACAGTGGGGCCTAAAACATTTTCAAGCAAAATATGAGTCCTGAAAGCCTCCGGGTGCTCCCTTCCTTTTGGGTCCTGCCGTGTGTCCAGGCAGCGCATTAGGGCCACAATATGGGTATTTTTGAAAACAGGAGAAACAGGGTGATAGATTTTGTGGTGTGTTTCTTCATTCTCATGGTCGCTTTACAAAGAAATTGGTCTTCAAACTGATACTTTTATGAAAAAAAGTGAAATATTTTTTTTTCACCTGCTATGTATAAAATTTAGCAAAAAACTGTGGAGTCAAAATACTTACTATACCCTTAGGTAAATACCTTAAGGGGTCTAGTTTTCTAAATGGGGTCATTTGTGGGGGTTTCCACCATTCTGACACCTATGAGCCTCTGAAAACCTGGCTTGGTGCAGGAAAACAAAATGTACTTCAAAATTTATACAATTATTATTCAATTTGTAAGTCCTCTAAATTGCTGAAAATTTATTTTATTTTTTCAAAAGTGCTGCCAAAATGGAGTAAAGAGATAGAAATATATATTTAATTAAAAAAATTGTACAGTATGTGTGTACATATGTGACATATTGCAGTTAAAAATAGGGGAAAATGGTAATTTTTACAAAATTTCTTCCATTTTTCTATTTTTTAATTAATTTCCACAAATTGTATCAGTCTACTTTTACCACTAAAATAAAGTACAACATGTGACGAAAAAACAATGTCAGAATTACTTGGATATTCAAAACTTTCACAGAGTTATTCTCTGATAAAGTCAGACATACCAGATTTGACAAATCTGGCTTGGTCATTAAGGTACTTACTGCCAATCAGTGCAGTGCAAATAGTACAGTCTGCACTGCCTCATATCTCTCCTCGGCAGCCAGTCTCATTTGTGCCGTCACTCTCTGCAATTACATTCAGGCCAGTCCAGGACGGATCGCACTTAGTGCTGTTTTGAAGTGGCACATCCTGGGCCGGTTTCTTTTCTCTACCTGCTGTATTGTTGTGGTCTGCCTGTGCTGGCTCGATGCCAGTGGTGGATTAATATCATCTTAGGCCCTGGGCTGTACACAAGTTATGTGCCTACAACCTACACGTAAGTATCACCTACATGTCAAAGTACATCACATGCCACTCTGCAGACTGTCTCTTAGCCTGATCATCTGCTGCCACTCACACTTCCCCACAGCCCCCACCACAGTAATGTACATAGATTGTAAGACCTACATTACCAATAATACCCCATACTGTTACTGAATAATACCCCCATACTCTTACTAAATAATACCCCATACTGTTACTGAATAATACCCCCATACTGTTACTGAATAATACCTCTATACTGTTACTGAATAATACCTCCATACTGTTACTGAATAATACCCCCATACTGTTACTGAATACTATCCCCATACTGTTACTGAATAATACCCCCATACAGTTACTGAATAATACCTCCATACTGTTACTGAATAATACCCCCATACTGTTACTGAATAATACCTCCATACTGTTACTGAATAATACCTCCATACTGTTACTGAATAATACCCCCATACTGTTACTGAATAATACCTCCATACTGTTACTGAATAATACCTCCATACTGTTACTGAATAATACCCCCATTCTGATACTGAATAATACCCCATACTGTTACTGAATTATACCTCCATACTGTTACTGAATAATACCGCCACACCATAACCACATAGTGACTGAATAATATCCACATACTGTTACTGAATAATACCTCCATACTGTTACTGAATAATACCTCCATACTGTTACTGAATAATACCCCCATACTGTTACTGAATAATACCTCCATACTGTTACTGAATAATACCTCCATACTGTTACTGAATAATACCCCCATTCTGATACTGAATAATACCCCATACTGTTACTGAATTATACCTCCATACTGTTACTGAATAATACCGCCACACCATAACCACATAGTGACTGAATAATATCCACATACTGTTACTGAATAATACCCCCATACAGTTACTGAATAATACCCCCATACAGTTACTGAATAATACCCCCATACTGTTACTGAATAATACCCCCATACTGTTACTGAATAATACCCCCATACTGTTACTGAATAATACCCCCATACTGTTACTGAATAATACCCCCATACTGTTACTGAATAATACCTCCATACTGTTACTGAATAATACCTCCATACTGTTACTGAATAATACCCCCATACAGTTACTGAATAATACCTCCATACTGTTACTGAATAATACCTCCATACAGTTACTGAATAATACCTCCATACCGTTACTGAATAATACCCCCATACCGTTACTGAATAATACCTCCATACCATTACTGAATAATACCTCCATACCGTTACTGAATAATAATTCCATAATGTTACTGAATAATACCTCCATACTGTTACTGAATAATACTCCCATACTGTTACTGAATGATACCTCCATACCGTTACTGAATAATACTTCCATAATGTTACTGAATAATACCTCCATACTGTTACTGAATAATACTCCCATACTGTTACTGAATGATACCTCCATACTGTTACTGAATAATACCCCCATACTGTTACTGAATAATACCCCTATACTGTTACTGAATAATACTTCCATACTGTTACTGAATAATACTTCCATACTGTTACTGAATAATATCCCCATACAGTTACTGAATAATACTTCCATACTGTTACTGAATAATACCTCCATACAGTTACTGAATAATACCTCCATACTGTTACTGAATAATACCTCCATACTGTTACTGAATAATACCTCCATACTGTTACTGAATAATACCCCCATACTGTTACTGAATAATACCTGCATACGGTTTCTGAATAATACTTCCATACTGTTACTGAATAATACCTCCATACAGTTACTGAATAATACCCCCATACTGTTACTGAATAACACCCCCATACTGTTACTGAATAATACCTCCATACTGTTACTGAATAATACCTCCATACAGTTACTGAATAATACCCCCATACTGTTACTGAATCTTACCCCATACTGTTACTGAATAATACCTCCATACTGTTACTGAATAATGCCTCCATACTGTTACTGAATAATATCCCCATACAGATACTGAATAATATCCCCATACAGTTACTGAATAATACCCCCATACTGTTACTGAATAATATCTCCATACTGTTACTGAATAATACCTCCATACAGTTACTGAATAATACCCCCATACTGTTACTGAATAATACCCCATACTGTTACTAAATAATACCTCCATACTGTTACTGAATAAAACCTCCATACTGTTACTGAATAATACCTCCATACTGTTACTGAATAATACCCCCATACTGTTACTGAATAATACCTCCATACTGTTACTGAATAATACCTCCATACTGTTACTGAATAATACCCCCATACTGTTACTAAATAATACCCCCATACCGTTACTGAATAATACCTCCATACCGTTACTGAATAATACCTCCATACCGTTACTGAATAATACTTCCATAATGTTACTGAATAATACCTCCATACTGTTACTGAATAATACTCCCATACTGTTACTGAATAATACCTCCATACTGTTACTGAATAATACCCCCATACTGTTACAGAATAATACCCCCATACTGTTACTGAATAATACTTCCATACTGTTACTGAATAATACTTCCATACTGTTACTGAATAATACCTCCATACTGTTACTGAGTAATACCTCCTTACTGTTACTGAATAATACCTCCATACTGTTACTGAATAATACCTCCATACTGTTACTGAATAATACCCCCATACTGTTACTGAATAATACCTGCATACGGTTACTGAATAATACTTCCATACTGTTACTGAATAATACCTCCATACAGTTACTGAATAATACTTCCATACTGTTACTGAATAATACCCCCATATTGTTACTGAATAATACCCCATACTGTTACTGAATAATACCTCCATACTGTTATTGAATAATACCTCCATACTGTTACTGAATAATACCTCCATACTGTTACTGAATAATACCCCCATACTGTTACTGAATAATACCTGTATACGGTTACTGAATAATACTTCCATACTTTTACTGAATAATACCTCCATACAGTTACTTAATAATACCTCCATACTGTTACTGAATAATACCTCCATACTGTTACTGAATAATACCCCATACTGTTACTGAATAATACCCCCATACTGTTACTGAATAATACCTCCATACTGTTACTGAATAATACCTCCATACAGTTACTGAATAATACCCCCATACTGTTACTGAATAATACCCCCATACTGTTACTGAATAATACCTCCATACTGTTACTGAATAATACCTCCATACTGTTACTGAATAATACCTCCATACTGTTACTGAATAATACCCCCATACTGTTACTGAATAATACCCCCATACCGTTACTGAATAATACCTCCATACGGTTACTGAATAATACCTCCATACCGTTACTGAATAATACTTCCATAATGTTACTGAATAATACCTCCATACTGTTACTGAATAATACTCCCATACTGTTACGGAATAATACCTCCGTACTGTTACTGAATAATACCCCCATACTGTTACTGAATAATACCCCCATACTGTTACTGAATAATACTTCCATACTGTTACTGAATAATACTTCCATACTGTTACTGAATAATATCCCCATACAGTTACTGAATAATACTTCCATACTGTTACTGAATAATACCTCCATACAGTTACTGAATAATACCTCCATACTGTTACTGAATAATACCTCCATACTGTTACTGAATAATACCCCCATACTGTTACTGAATAATACCTGCATACGGTTACTGAATAATACTTCCATACTGTTACTGAATAATACCTCCATACAGTTACTGAATAATACTTCCATACTGTTACTGAATAATACCCCCATACTGTTACAGAATAATACCCCCATTTTGTTACTGAATAATACCCCCATACTGTTACTGAATAATACATCCATACTGTTACTGAATAATACCTCCATACAGTTACTGAATAATACCCCCATACTGTTACTGAATAATACCCCCATACTGTTACTGAATAATACCTCCATACTGTTACTGAATAATATCCCCATACAGTTACTGAATAATACCTCCATACTGTTACTGAATAATATCCCCATACAGTTACTGAATAATACCCCCATACTGTTACTGAATAATACCTCCATACAGTTACTGAATAATACCCCCATACTGTTACTGAATAATACCTCGATACTGTTACTGAATAATACCTCCATACTGTTACTGAATAATACCTCCATATAGTTACTGAATAATACCTCCATACTTTTACTGAATAATACCCCCATACTGTTACTGAATAATACCTCCATACTGTTACTGAATAAAACTACAAACCATGATCACATATTACTACAACATAGTGTCATAAAAAACCCACCATACTGTTAGTGAATAAATCACACTATATATAGACCAATATTACCACCATATAGTGACCTTATAGAGGTAGTTGCCAGTTATACACAAGATATCTGCAAACCATATAAGTGATTACAGTATAGTTATATTGAGTGACTATTGTGGCAAATTTTTAAGTTTTTAAAATTTGTGTACTTTTTTTTTTTGGTAGGTTCCGCTGGAGCGTTTGGATACATTGGACTACTCCGATGATCTACTTTAAAAAAAAAAAAAAAAATGGTGAAAGAGGGTTGCATGGGGGAATTTAGATTTCAATAAAAGTTTTTCTTGTCTGTTTTTTTTAATACTTTATTATGTCCTTAGTAATGGCTGCTGTCTGATTGAGAGCGTCCATTACTAAGAAGGGGCTTAGTGTTAGCCAGTAAGAAGGCTATCACTAACCCCTATTATTACCCCAGTTCTCACTGCCGCGAGGGGAGTACGATCCAGTACCCGACCATCTGAAGCGACGGTAAGGCAGCAGGGCGGTCACAGGCTGGTTTTACCAGGCTGGGAAGGGATAAAAAACATGGCCCTTCCCACCCTGGGGATGCTCGGCTGCAGCTGCTTTATTGTATCTGGCTGGTTGTTAAAAATAGCGGGAACCCCACGTCTTTTAAAAAAAATAAATAGAAAAAAAATTACGTGAGATCCCCTCCATTTTTCATAACCAGCCAGATACAATAAAGCAGCAGCAGCCTAGCATTACCAGGGTGGAAAGGGTTTTTGGCCATTCCGAGCCTGATAGTACCAGCCTGCGGCCACCCCAGTACCCGCCCTTCTCTTCAGACAGTCAGGTGCTGGATCGTACCCAGCTCTTCCCGGTACTCCTGGTGTCGGTGGGTACCGGGGTAATAATAGGGGTTAGTGATAGCCTTATTACTGGCTAACACTAAGCCCCTTCTTAGTAATGGACACTCTCAATCAGACAGCAGCCATTACTAAGGCGGTAATGAAGTATTAAAAAACAGAGACATAAAGACATTTATTTTATTGAAATGACAACTCTTAAAGAAAAAAAGCTTACATCAGCGAAGTAGTCCAACGAATCTACGACATAGCCCAAATGGTCCAGCGGAACCTGCAAAACAAAAATTAGCAGTATGAAAAATAAAAATAAAGATGGCTGCCCCCACAGACGTACAAACATATGAATAAATAGCTACCTTCGGAAACATATTAAAATAATTAGAAAAATTAGGCCCATAAAATAAAACATATCAAATAAAAAAAAAATAATTAGAACACCTTTCTTTTAAAGAGAACCTTTCACCTCCCCATACATGTGCAGCTGAGTGCAGCATGTAATGGGGAGGGCCGCACAAACTCTGGGGCACTTTCAATTTTTTTCTTAGCCTCCTTCGCTATTTAGATATCAGTGCTGTAATATTTGGCGCCCGATATTTAAATAACCCCATGAACTGTCAATGGGGAGGTAATTGGCAAGGGGGCGTGTAACATCGCTGTGACACTGTCCAATCAGCTACGGTCAGCGTTACAGCAAGAGCTGGAGAGAGCGGGTGCGCGCAGCTCCGCCACCACTAAGGAACACAAGAGGAGAAGAAGAGTGTGAATTCTTCTTTTTCTGTTTCATGGCATCGGAGCTGTGCGCGCACGCACGCTCTCACTCTTTAGCTCTCGGCAGACAAGGACGACAAGACTGATCTCTCACCTGAGATCACAGTCTTGTACTTGCCTGCCGAGAGCTGAAGAGTGAGAGCGTGCGCGCGCACATGATCTCCTCTCTCCAGCTCTTGCTGTTGACATTGTCCGTAGTGGATTGTGTCACAGCGATGTTACACGTCCCCTTGCCAATTACCGCCCCATTTGCAGTTTATGGGGTTATTTAAATATCGGGCGTCAAGTATTACAGCACCGATATCTAAGTAAAGAAAGAGGGTAGGAAAAAAAATTTCAAGTGCCCCAGAGTTTGTGCAGCCCTCCCCATTACATGCTGCACTCAAATGCAAATCTGTGGGCAGGTGAAAGATTCTCTTTAAAGTGTAACAACTTTTTTAAAAACTTTTGACATGTCAGAAGTTTTGATCAGTGGGGTCCGAACACTGAGACCCCCCACTAGTCGCTATAACTAAGCAGCAGAAGTGCTCGGGTGAGTGATGTGCCGCTTCAATTCTGTTTGGCTTTCCTTGGAGCAGTGTACGGGCTCAATAGAAAGTCTAGGAGTCCGTACACCGCTCACTCGGCTGAAAGTTGATCATAAATGAAGCGGCACAGCGCTCACCCGAGCACTTCTGCTGCTTCGTTTTAGCGATCGGTGGGGGCCTCAGTGCTCGGTCCCCCACCGATGAAAACTTCGGACATGTCAGTATGATATATAAAGATATCTATTAATGCGATTGTGCAAGTTTTAATTACTTTTTATTGAAAATTATTTGCACTTTTTGAGATACAGCTGCTTTGTATCCTGTATACAGAGCAGCTGTATATAGCGCTGAGACCTGAATCCATTAGGTCGCCTATTACCGATCACATCTAAGTTATGAACTTAGATGTGATCGGTAACAGCTCGATCCTGCAGGACTCGCTGACACTGAATACAGGATACAGCGCTATATACATTATATAATATATTTATTTTAATTAGTGGGGGCAGGTTTATGGGGAAGGATTAGGGCCTGTTCACATCAGCGTTGGCTTTCCGTTCCGGGGTTCCGTGGGAGGTTTCCGTCGGGTGAACCCCGCAATGGAAAGTCAAACTGAAACCACAGCTTCCGTTTCAGTCACCATTGAAATCAATGGTGACGGAAACATTGCTAATGGTTTCCGTTCGTCACCATTCCGGCAGGTTTCCGTTTTTGTGACAGAATCAATAGCGCAGTTGACTGCGCTAATGGTGACGGAAACGGAAGCTGTGGTTTCAGTTTGACTTTCCGTTGCGGGGTTACCTCCAACGGAACCCCAGAACGGAAAGCCAACGCTGATGTGAACAGGCCCTAAGGCTTCTTTCACACTAGCATTAATATACGTTTACCTCTCTTCCGTCAGAGGAAGAGAGGATCGATACGTTAAACGGAAAGCAACGGCTCCATTAGAATTACCATTGCTTTCAATGGTAATTCTAATGTATCAGTTGCTTTCCGTTTGTCTCCGTTCGCTAAGTTTCCGTTTTTTTTAAAGGAAACAAAAGTGCAGTCTGCAGAACTTTTATTTCCGTTCAAAAGAACGAAAACCTAGTGAACGGAGACAAACGGAAAGCAACTGATACAAAAGAATTACCATTGAAAGCAATGGTAATTCTAAAGGAACCGTTGCTTTCCGTTTAACATATCGATCCTCTCCCTCTGACGGAAGAGAGGTAAACGTATATTAATGCTAGTGTGAACAAGGCCCAATACAAGATATTAATATTAATAAAAAATAAAATAAAAATAAAAAAACCCAGCGGGGATTTGAACCAGCAACCTTCATGTGTAAGGCAGACAAGCTAATCACTACTCTATAGAAGCTGTCATAATCAATGCCTGTGAAACTGTAGTAGTTGAGGGTTTACTATTAGTCTCTCCTCTCTCTGCTGTGTGTGGGTGGTGACTGGTCAGAGACTCACAGTCAGACTGGCTGCCGCAGCTGCTGCATGCAGTGTGCACTGTGAGTGACTGTGAGACTCACCAGTCACAGCTCTGATTGTAGCTTTCCCACGCTAAATGAGCACAGGAAAGCTACAAAGCCAGGAGTATACTGCAAGGGGGGGGGCGTTTTACTGACAGCAGAGGGCTCTATAGGGGGGAATTATCCCCCCACCATAGAGCCCTGACTAGTTACTATACTGAAATGTTAGGGGGGTCTGAGCATCTGACTGACTGCTCTAAAGGGGGGGGCAGAATCCCCCCCTATAGATCTCTCTGCAGTTAGACGCTCAGACCCTCCCCCACCTACACTAATCCTTCCATTATAGTGATGTGAGGGCTCTATGGGGTGGATTATTCTAGCCCCATAGAGCCCTCTGCTGTCGGTAAAATGCCCAGACCCCCCCTTGCAGTATAGTCACGTCACGGGTCACGGTCCCAGCAAGGCAGGAACTTACCTCGTGCTGCTCGTGCTCCTCCTGCAGACTTGCTCCTCTCTGGCTGCATGTGCTGTGTGCAGCGTCAGAGAGGAGGAGGAGTGTTACAGACGTTCGGCACGTCTGCTATGTGCGTCTGCATGGCCCCTCCCGCCGGTCCAGTCCGTCCCGGGCTGAAAATGCCGCTCCCCCCCTATGGGTAGGTGGTGCCGCCTGAGGCCGTCGGCTCACCTGGCCTCATGGCAGATGCGGCACTGCATATAGCTCAGAGGGCATTAGAACATCATCTATTCAGACACAGTGCCTATAGCTATGAATTACAATCTTTCATACTTGAGGCACTTACTTTTCTTATGACACACAATTTTTTTAAATGCGATGGTACATTCTATTTACAACTGAAAGGAGTATCAATGGGAGCCAAGTTCTCCCCCTCCGTGGCAAATCTTGTGATGGCCTGGTGGGAAGAACTGTTTCTTTTTTCTACTGTTAATCCCTTTGGCAGATTCATCAATTGGTATTCAAGATACATTGATGACCTGCTATTTATATGGGAGGGTAATATATCAGACATCGCTAACTTTATATACTATCTGAATGACAACCAATTTAACTTAAAATTTACTCATTTGGTCCAAAAAAACACTATTCAGTTCTTAGATCTAGAACTCACAGGCCAATCAGGAGAAATAATTAACACTAAAACCTATCGCAAACCCATCTCAGGAAACACCATCCTGCATGCAACAAGCAGTCATCCCAAACAGACCATATCATCAATTCCTGTGGGTGAGATGTACCGGGCGAAAATAAATTGTAGTGACGATAGCAATTACCAAGTGGAACAACAACAAATAGAAAGGAGACTACGAAAAAGAGGGTACCCAGAATGGACCTTAAAAAGAGCATCCTCCATTGTAGAGAATAAATCTAGAAATCGACTTCTTGAACCAAAATGCAATAAAAATACCATCCGAAATATACCCACTCTGGTGTTACAGTGCAGTACTCAGTTCAATGCTATTAAGAAAATTGTCCAAAGAAATTTAGTTATCCTTATGGATGACGACATCTTGTCAGATATTCTGAAGGATGGCTGTCAAGTAGTACCCAGAAAAGCTCCCTCTTTAGGTGATGTTCTTTCTCCCTCTGTTCTTCCGCTAAATACTTTAAAACCTACTTGGCTTCATTATGCGGGTTTCTTTAGATGCGGCTCACATCCCTGTAACGTTTGCTCATATGCTAGACCAACAAAAACTTTCAGAGATTCAGATAATGTAAAGAATTTCACAATCCAAAATCACATCAATTGTAATAGTGAAGCACTAATTTACATTATAGAGTGCAACACATGCAATCTCATGTACATAGGATGTACCAGCCGTAAATTTAAAGTGAGAATATTGGAACATCTGGGTTATATTAAAAATCCAAACATTGCAAACATTTCCAATGTTGCAAGACATTTTATAACCCAACATAATAGATCCACTACAAGCCTTCAATGTTATGCCATAGAGAAAGTAAAAATACCAACTAGAGGGGGGAACATAAAACACAAAATCTTATCACGAGAAGCCTACTGGATATTCACTCTAAAAACGAGGATCCCCGATGGATTAAACTTCAGAAAATAACGTATGTTCCATTTCTAATGAATAAAAATAATATAGACCCAGTAACACAAATTTAGGAACTTTAAAACATTGGTCAACAAAGTAATATTACAACGCTATCTAAACGACCATATGCGTTTGTCGGGATATATTATTCTTCATAATGTGTATAATTTCCTAATTGTGAGTAATGAACAAAAATAATGAACAAAAATAATATAGAATAATTAATACCAAACTAAAAATATCAAAAGCTTGGCTAATAAAGCAATACTGTAACTATAGTGCCATCTGATTGGCTTCATGTATTTGTCGGGTCAAACTATTCTGTACGATGTACTTTATTTCCACCTGTCATAGTATCCATGAGTAAGAAAATAATACTGATATCTGCCCCAAATACTTAATTATAGTAATCTTTTCAGTTCAGAACTTATTTTAAATTGTTTGAAATATTGTATTTTTTAGCCTATAATACATATTTTTAATTTCTCGATGTGAGCATAAAAGAGGTTTATATCCGTCAGCCTTACAAATGAAATACCATTTCATTAAGCTACAACTAGAACATTTGGTATCCCCATCATTTTGGACATTTTCAGTGTCAATAATATGATAAACATGATAACTACTATAGAATAACAACATAACACTTCACCGGCGTTTCAGTTCAGCACCATTCTGCTGGACAGCTCCATTACGATACATAGCTTCCATTCATAAATTGCTCAAGCCAGTTGTGCGCCCTCTTGTGTTTAAAAACCAATATGCTGGACAGCATCACTTTGCTGAACCAACAGCATTACTTTGCTGAACTAGTTTCAGCTACTAGTTTTAATTACCACCTGTAGGTAACCGGATATAAACCTCCCCCTGATAGTTTGTCATTTAACAAAAAGCCATGAGGAAGGACCTGGTGTGCGTCTGAAACGCGTAGGCACCTATCTATCTATCTATCTATCTATCTATCTATCTATCTATCTATCTATCTATCTATCTATCTATCTATCTATCGCTAAGCATTACACTCGGGACTGATCTTGTTTTAAATACCCAAAATAAAATTGGAACAATGTTCTATTTTAACTAATTGCGCTGGATCCTCTATTCTTTCGTTTTCCCTGTCTTCAACACCGTGAGCCGTCACGGAGATCCAGGTGCAGAGCGCAGAAAACCTGCATCAAAGGTGAGCTGGAGGATCCCTCCCACAGTTTCTGTTTATATTGTTGGATACTCCTTACAATTTCTCAATTGCCCGGACTCCATTACCTGAAGTATATTCTGAAGATGGCCCCTACTAGACTTACTAATATTTTGTATAAACGGAGATTGTTTCCCACTCAAAATATTTCTCCACTGTCCTGACAAAAAAATATATTCTCAAGTCAGGTACTGCCAGTCCACCCTCTTCTCCTCTATCCATCAAGTATTTTAACTTCATTGCAATAATTAGCAAAAATTGCAAAAATTTGCATTTTTCTCAATTTAAATGTATCTGCTTGTAAGGCAGGCAGTTATAACACACAAAATTGTTCCTAATTAACATCCCCCATATGTCTACTTTAGTTTGGCATCGTCTTTTGAACATCCTTTTATTTTTCTAGGACGTTACAAGGCTTTGAACTTTAGCAGCAATTTCTCACATTTTCAGGAAAATTTCAAAAGGCTATTTTTACAGGGGCCAGTTAAAGAGGCTCTGTCACCAGATTATCAAATCTATCTCCTATTGCATGTGATGGGCGCTGCAATGTAGATAACAGTAACCTTTTTTTTTATTTTTTTTAAACGATAATTTTTGCCCAAGTTATGAGCAATTTTATATTTATGCAAATGAGCTTTTCAATGGACAACTGGGCGTGTTTTCTCGTATTTCCAACTGGGCGTGTATTGTGTTTTTACCAACTGTGCGTGTATTGTGTTTTTACCAACTGGGCATTGTGAATAGACGTGTATGACGCTGACAAATCAGCATCATACACTACTCATCGTTCCCACTCAGCTTCGTTCACTGCAGAAATACAGCGTGACGTCACCCACAGATCCTTCAACCTTGTCGTCGGACAAAGAAGATACAGCCCCTGATTTTCAGACGTTTTTTGAGCAACTCGCTTTTTTCGCAGCGTTTTTCGCGCCGTATTCGCTGCGTTTTTTACGTCCGTTTTTGGAGCTGTTTTCATTGGAGTCTATGAGAAAACAGCTCCAAAAACGTCCAAAGAAGTGTCCTGCACTTCTTTTGACGAGGCTCTATTTTTACGCGTCGTCGTTTGACAGCTGTCAAATGACGACACGTAAATGACAGGTCGTCTGCACAGTACGTCGGCAAACCCATTCAAATGATTATTATGGGCAGATGTTTGCCGACGTATAGTAGCCCTATTTTCAGACGTAAAACGAGGCATAATACGCCTCGTTTACGTCTGAAAATAGGTCGTGTGAACCCAGCCTAAAGGAGAAAAAGCACTGCAAAAATTGTAAAGCAATTTCTCCCGAATAAAACAATACCCCACATGTGTTAATAATTGGCTGTTTGGACACACGGCAGGGCTTAGAAGGGATGGAGCGCCATTTGGCTTTTGGAGCTCAAATTTAGCAGGAATAGTTTGCAGAGGCCATGTCACATTTACAAAGCCCCTGTGGGGACAAAACAGTGGAAACCCCCCACAAGTGACCCCATTTTGGAAACTACACCCATTGAGGAAATGATCTAGGGGTATAGTGAGCGATTTGACCACACAGTTTTTTTTTGCAGAAATTATTGGAAGTATGCCCTGAAAATAAAAATCTACATTTTTAAAAAAAAAAATGTAGGTTTAGCAAATATTTTCTCATTTCCACAAGGACTGAAGGAGAAAAAGCACCACAAAATTTGTAAGGCAATTTCTCCCGAGTAAAAAAATACCCCACATGTGTAATAACCGGCTGTTTGGACACACGGCAGGGCTGGAAAGAGCGCTATTTGGCTTTTGGAGATCACATTTAGCAGGAATGGTTTGCAGAGGCAATGTCACATTTGCAAAGCTCCTGAGGGGACAAAACAATGAAAACGCGCAAAAAGTGACTTCATTTAGGAAACTACACCTCTTGAGGAATTCATCTAGGGGTGTAGTAAGCATTTTGACCCCACAGATGTTTCATAGAATTTATTAGAATTGGGCAGTGAAAATAAAATCAATCCTTTTTCTTCAATAAGACGTAGCTTTAGCGCAACATTTTTCATTTTCCCAACAAATAAAGGAATTTAAGAACACAACATTTGTAATGAAATTTCTCCCGAGTACGGCAATACCCCATATGTGGTCAGAAACTGCTGTTTGGGCACACGGCAGGGCTCAGAAGGGAAGGAGTGCAAATGTTGCTGGATTGGTTTCTGGGCGCCTGTGGGCCCAAAACAGTGGAAACCCCCCGGAAGAACATCGACTGGATGCAGTTGTCTCTCTTTTTGTAGCTTCTTGTTCTTCTGACACGGAGTACAGTATGTCTCAGGCTGGGGGATTTCTTGAGGGAATTTCCATCGCTGAGTTCTAATTATTCCTCGGATGTTCAATAACGCTGTGTGGTGAAGTTCAGGACAGTGATCGAGGTCTCAACATTTTACTGCACAGCTCCATGATCTCTAAGGGCTTATTCAGACGAACGTATAATACGTCCGTGCAACGCGCGTGATTTTCACGCGCGTCGCACGGACCTATGTTAGTCTATTGGGCCGTTCAGATTGTCAGTGATTTTCACGCAGAGTATGTCCGCTGCGTAAAACTCACAACAAGTCCTATATTTGCCCGTTTTTAGCGCATCACGCAACCATTGAAGTCAATGGGTGTGTGAAAACCGCGCACGGCACACGGACGCACTTCCGTGTGCCGCTCGTGATGCGCGCTACAGTAGTCAAAACTATGAACTAAAACAGAAAAGCACCACGTGCTTTTCTGTTTACAAACATAAAAACAGAGAAAATCACGCAGCCGCGCATCGTATGCTGCTGACACATGGAGCTTTTATGGACCTTTTGCGCGCCCAAAACGTACACGCTCGTGTGAATCCGGCCTAAGGCTGGATTCACACGAACATGTTCGGTCCGTAAAGGACGGAACGTATTTCGGCCGCAAATCCCGGACTGAACACACTGCATGGACCAGGCTCCTAGCATCATAGTTATGTACGACGCTAGGATTTCCTGCCATAAAAGAATGTTCAAAAAACGATGCCAATCTAAAGTAGACATATGGGGGATGTTAGCAACAATTTTGTGTGTTATAACTGCCTGCAGAATAAAGTAACGTTAAAACCAAGCACACCATTGTTTTTCTTGTGAAATTCTCGATAAGTTTGATGTGTCACATGACCCTCTTCCCATTGAAAAAACTAAAGTTGGAGACAAAATGGCCGACTTCAAAATGGCCGCCATGGTCAACACCCAGCTTGAAAATTTTCCCCCCTCCCATATACTAATGTGCCACAAGCAGGAAGTTAATATCACCAACCATTCCCATTTTATTTAGGTGTATCTATATAAATGGCCCACCCTGTAGATTACTGTTTATATTCCAGATACGTTCATACCATTTTAGACAATGAATCTACAGTACATATCACAAACTTGTGGTGAAACAAGATCTTTAAAAAATCTGCTAGAAGAAGGAATTGGATTAGGAGTATTAGCCAAGAAACAGGCAGAATACTTACTGATAGAATTCCCTATTGTTCCCACATTCCATGGGATGCCAAAAATCCATAACTTTGCATGGTCTTGGGTTATCTGTGACGTAGTTGTCTAGTACCCCTGCAAACCGGCCTGCTGGTACTACTGTCAGGGGCCTGGCCACAAAAGTAAAATAAACTGGGCAGCCGCCGCTCATCAAGGTTATGATCAGAGGTAATTGGTTTGTAGAAAGGAATGGGACCCATGCAGGGGCCAGAAGCAGCGGCCTGCTCTGCAACTTGGTGAGTGACTCTGTTTTAAAGCAGTAGATTCAGTTTAATTATTTTTTTTATGTTGCCCCTTCTCTCCCACCTTCCCTCCGGTCTCCCTCCCCTTCCCCTCCTCAGATGCCAGTCAAGCGTCATATCCACTCTGGCCCAACTCCCGCCTCGGCCACCTCCCGTTCTCTTAGCCTACTCCTCCGCCCGCTCACAGAGTCCCTGACACTTTGCGTCCTGCTCCCCTCCCACAACTTTCCATTGCCACCTCTGCAAATCCCCTAATAATGGGGGACCCAGATGTATTTCCTCAAATGGAATTCCACTGACTGTATGAGGCCCAGACATTTCTGATGGTGGCCCTACCTGCATACCACATATTCCGGCAATCAAGGCAGTGGAATTCCATTTGAGGAAATATACCAGGTATTCCAAATGTCTACAAGAATTTATTTTAATGTCAGTGGAGTATCTGCGCTCACATAATTTTTTCTGCCTTGATAGTTTTATTTTATTGCAGACAGAAGACGCCCTGATGTGGTTAAAATTCTCCCTCTCCATGGACAATTTGTTTATGACATGGTGGGAGAAGAACATTTTTTCAGCCAATAATCCCTTTTACGAGTGGATTGTGTGGGATGGACGCTACATCGACGATCTTTTTTTTGTTTATGGGTCATGATGTGGTGTCTGTACCACCATTTATGGAATACAATAATACCAATACATTTAATTTACAATGTTACAGGCTCAGCATCCATGGATTCTGTTACCTTCTTCGAGATTACGTTGCAGGGGAATTGTAATACAGAAAAGGAAACATTTTGTGAACCCTCTTCGGGCACTACAGTCACCCAGCTCACACCATCTAGGCAATACCTACAAGGGAATTTATAAGATCTAGGATAGCCTGCTCAAATGACAAGACATTTCACAACCAATGTATAAATATTGACCGTGGATTAAATTTTACAGGATATTAACAATTGATGTTAACCCCTTAATGACCAGGCCATTTTGCACGTTAATGACCAAGGATTATTTCTTGTTTTTTCACGGTTGCATTCCAAGAGTCGTAACTTTTTCTTTATTCCGTCGACATAGCCGTATATGGGCTTGTTTTTTGTGGGACGAGTTGTATTTTGTAATTGTACCATTTTTAGATGCTTATAATATATTGATTAACCTTTATGAACTTTATTTTAGGAGAGAATTGAAAGTAAGCAGCTATTCCAGCATTGATTTTCACGTTATAAATGTACGCCGTTTACTATGCAGTGTAAATAACATGTTAACTTTATTCTATGGGTTGGCACGATTACGGGGATACCAAATATGTAAAGGTTTTATATGTTTTCCTATGTTTGCACAATAAAAAGCCTTTTAGAAAAAAAATACTTGTTTTTGCATCACCGCATTCCAAGAGACGTAATTATTTTTTTTTCCTTCAATGTGGCCGTATGTGGGCTTGATTTTTGCGAGACAATGTGTCGTTTTCATTAGTACTATTTTGGAGTACATAAGACTTATAAATTAACTTTTATTTAATTTTTTTATGGTGGGAATGGGAGAAAAGAGAGAAATTTGACGTTGTTTTTTTTGCGTTTTTTTTGGACGCCGTTCATCCGGTGGTTTAACTAATGTGTTCATTTTATTGTTCAAGTCGTTACGATCGCGGGGATAACATATATGTGCATGTGTTATTTGTTTTGACACTTTTACTAAATAAAACCACTTTTTGGTTTTATTTGATTTTGACTGTAATTTTTTTTTTTCACAAACTTTATTTAACTGATTCACTTTTTTTTTTTTAGTCCCACCAGGGGACTTCACTATGCGATCTGCTGATCACATATATAATGCTTTGGTATACTTAGTATACCAAAGCATTATTGCCTGTCAGTGTAAAACTGACAGGCAATCTATTAGGTCATGCCTCCGGCATGGCCTAACAGGCATTTGCTGAAGGCAGACCTGGGGGTCTTTGCTAGGCCCCCGGCTGCCATGGAAACCCGACGGCGACCCGCGATTTCTTTGCGGGGGCGCCGATGGGGTGACAGAGGGAGCTCCCTCCCTCTGTCAAACACATTACATGTCGCTGTCACTATTGACAGCGACATTTAATGGGTTAAACTGCCTGAATCGGAGCACGCTTCATTTCCGGCAGTTGCAGCAGAAGCCAGGCTGTGTATAACAGCCATGCTCCTGCCGCTGATCGCGTGGGTACAGTGTCAGTACCCGTGCGATCACAGGACGGATATATCCGTCCTCCTGCGCAAACTACCAGCTGCAGAGGACGGATATATCTGTCCTTCGGCGTTAAGAGGTTAAGAAGGGCATCAAAACAAAGGCCACAAGAATCCATCTTGTTTAATAATAAATACTGAAGAACGAGAGTTCAATTACCAGTTTCTTCAACGGCATAGAGCCAAAAGTTTGGAGAAATTGTGGGTAAAGGCTGCCCTTGGGTCACCTAGAGGATGAGATCTCTTAGTTACATCATACCTCCCAACTTTCAAGTATCTCAAAGAGGGACAATATTTTTCTTTTAAGCCACGCCTCTAATCCCACCCAATCCCCGCCCATACACACCCGATTCAGCTGACACAGTATCATGCTCCCATAGTGCCTCCCACACAGTATAATACCAAATAGCTGCCCCTACACAGTATAATGCCCTCTACCTGCCACAATACAGTATAATGCCCATACAGATGCTCCCATGCAGTATAATGCCCAAATTTCTCCATACAGCATAATGCCACATAGCTTCCCCAATACAGCATAAAGCCCCCCTACAGCATAATGCCTCAATAGCCTCCCCATACAGTATAATGACCCCATAGCTGCTTCATACAGTATAATGCCCCCCTAGCTGCCCTTATACAGTATAATACCCCCATAGCTGCCCCTAGTGCCAGTGCCCATATATAAAGTGCCAGTGCCCTCCCAATAGTGCCACAGTGCCCATGTAGATAGTGCCCCTATATAGTGCCACAGTTTCCATGTTGATAGTGTCACCACCCTGTAGAAAGTGCTATCCCCACCCTGTAGACAGCGCCATTGCGACTACCTCTAGAAGCGGAATCCCCAGCCAGAGCATAGGCCGGGGATTCAGCTCCTAGAGGGAAGCCCTGATGTTACTGTCCATATATGGACAGTAACGTCAGTTGATACTCCTTGAGCGAACCCCCGTTGCCGACTCTGGCCAGGGATTCCGCTCCAGGAGGAGCCACTAATGTCCATCGGCAACTTATCATTGGCAACGGGGATTCTGCTCAAGGAGTAGCCACTAATTCTGAAGCAGGAAACTATCAGCTCCCTGCTTCAGAATTAGTTCAGAGCGGAGGGAGCTCCTCCGCTCGCCGATGACTCCCCAGCATCGTTGCTAACCTCCACTTCAGAAATTTCTGGACTACTGAGCTAAAAATCATGAACAGACCAAAAGTTTTACGGACACATTACAAAATTAAGAGTAAGGCCCCATGCTCACGACCGTAGATTTAGTCCGTAATTACGGACCCATTCCTTTCTATGGCCATAGAAACCTTCCGTAAAAAATAGGACATGTCCTATTTTTTTTATTTTATGGGCCACGGTCCTATACTTTATAATGGGAACATGGTCCGCAAATGCGGATGACTGTCCGCAGCCGTGCATGGGTGTAATCACGGGAACGGTCGTGTGCATGGGGCCTCAGTGATAATAAAGAGCATAACTAACACCTTTTATAAGTGATCACACGAGTGGGATAGTAGGAAGAAGAGTACGGGCACAACCTGTTCACATCTGTATTGGCTTTCCATTCCGGGGTCCGTCGGAGGTTTCCGTCGGGTGAACCCCGCAACGGAAAGTCAAACTGAAATTACAGCTTACGTTTCAGTTGACTGCGCTATTAATTCTGTTGGAAAAACGGAAACCTGCCATAATTGTGACGAACGGAAACCATTAGCAATGTTTCCATCACCATTGATATCAATGGGGACGGAAACTGTGGTTTCCGTTTGACTTTCCATTGCGGGGTTCACCCGACGGAAACCTCTGACGGAACCCCGGAACGGAAAGCCAAAGCTGATGTGAACAGGCCCTAAGGCTTCTTTCACACTAGCGTTTCTATACGTTTACCTCTCTTCCGTCAGAGGAAGGGAGGATCGATATGTTAAACGGAAAGCAACGGTTCCATTAGAATTACCATTGCTTTTAATGGTAATTCTTTTGTATCAGTTGCTTTCCGTTTGTCTCTGTTCGCTAAGTTTCCGTTTTTTTTAAAGGAAACAAAAGTGCAGTCTGCCGAACTTTTATTTCCGTTCAAAAGAACGAAAACCTAGCGAACGGAGACAAACGGAAAGCAACTGATACAAAAGAATTAACATTGAAAGCAATGGTAATTCTAATGGAACCGTTGCTTTCCGTTTAACATATCGATCCTCTCTTCCTCTGACGGAAGAGAGGTAAACGTATAGAAACGCTAGTGTGAAAGAAGACTTAGGGCCTGTTCACATCAGCCTAATACAACTAAAATATTAATAATATTTAAAAAAAAATCCCTACTGAGCTTTGAGCCAACAACCTTCCAATCCTAATGTAAGGCAGCCAAGTTGACCACTACACTATAAAAGCCATCATATTTAATAGCTGCGAAACAGTTGTAGTTGAAGGTTCATTCAATATTGACAGGCACTTTGTCAGTCCATCCTGCAGGCACTATCTGTCTGCTGCGTGTGGGTGGTGACTGGTCAGAGACTCACAGTCAGACTGGCTGCCGCTGCTGCCGCATGCACTGGGAGTGACTGTGAGACTCACCTGTCACAGCCCCGCTTGTAGCTTTCCCACGATAAATAAGCACATGAAAGCTACAAGCGCAGCTGTGGCTGGTGAGTCGGATACTCAATCCACCCGCAAGGTAGCACTGTGCCCGGGGAGCCCTCGGAGAGCGGAGGAGCTCCCTCTGCTACTCCGCTATGTACCAATTCTGAAGCAGGGAGCTGATGGTTCCCTGCTTTAGAATTATTTTGACAGCGGGACATACCCCCGGCCGCCCGGGACAGCGGGACAACGCCCGGAGTCCGGGACTGTCCCGCTGAATCCGGGACGGTTGGGAGGTATGGTTACATGATGTCACCAAGTCTTTTCTACATTGTCACTAACAACAAAACTTGACTTTCCCAAAAAGTTTTTTATTTTTTAAAAAGTACTTACGATATCGATGCGTTTATAAAAATTGTACTAAGCATCATGTCATTTATGCCATTAAATGCAAACAATGTGATCGCGTGTATGTACGGATGTAGCCATCTTTATCTTGACTCGGATAACTTGCTGCAGCGTGATATCACACAACAAAAGTCATTAAAAAGTCATTGAAAAAAAACTGACACTGTGTATTTAAAGCGTTGAAAGTCAAGATAAAGCCGGCCACATCTGTAGGGCGCACGATTAGAAACTTCAAAACGCGCATTGTAGAACACATTTCAGATACAAAAACAAAAAAACCACTAATGCCTCTCGATGCAGAAAAACACTTCTTAGAAACACATAATGGTAATTTTTAAAGCTTATGGGGAAATGTATTAACCTTTCTACGCCAGTTTTCTAAAAGGGGGCTTCCCAAAAGGGGGCAGGGTGACAGCAGCTCTACAAATTTATAATAATTTACACCTGGCGTAAACTATAGTCGAAATCTACGCCTGCTAATAATTGACAAAAATGTCACTATGTGGAGCGTAGCAAGGTAGAGGCCCATGCCAGGCTCCTCTCCGTCCCCTCTATCGGACAATTAAATAAAAAATGAATGCTCACCTCACCACTCCTCTTCTGGTCCCCTCATGTTCTCTCCACAGCCTGCGGCTCATACAGTTCAATGATGACGTTGAGTGCTGTGTCGCATATAAAGAACCTGACGCTGCTCGGTGTCAGTGTATTGTATGGGCAGCAGGGAGCCTTAGGGGATCAAGGGGGAAGTAGAGAAGCAGAGAAAAGATTATACTTATTTTTTATTTTACATTATGTCGGATGGGTAGGGGGAATGGATGGAGCATGGCCGCGGTCGCTACATAACGATTGTGGCGCACGAACGGCCGAAAGATGTGACACATTTAATAAATGTATTTCATCTTACTCCAACTTTCTTTATATTAAGACTGGCATATGAAATGCCATCTTAATAAATTCCCCCCAATGTTTTTATGGCCTTGAAGAAGTGAAGAAACCAAAGACGGGTGGATATTGGAGAAGACACTTCCTGAATAGGGAGGCGTTCTGCGATCTGCAGCTTCATACAAGATTCCCGAAGGGTCTTAATTGGAGGAATGATCTGTTATATGTTTACTTAAGTGGAATAACACTTAATACACAATGTATATATCAACGACATAGCATAACAGTCATTTTCCTCTCATAATATGCAGTTTGATGACTTTTATGGCGATTTGTTTTTTAAATATTGCATATTTAAATATGGTGCTAAACTCCTGTTAAATAAAGATTCAGCTTCTCCCCTACTTGAGTAGCTGTGCAGCACCTGCACGAATTTGAGAATTTGCCTCTCTGGTCATGTGATCACAGGTCCTGCACACATAACACAACAGCACTACACAAACTATTTATGCAGTTTGTTCACTAGATGGCAGCAAAGCACTGAAATGATATACACATACACGTTTACATAGGCGGCATACATGTTTACATAGGCGGCGCGCTTGGTGCTAAACTTGTAAATAAAAACACAACAATCAAAAGTATCATCAACTATAAATTTATAATCCATGCCCACCTGCGGCTGCTGCTACGCATAGCCTCACCATTATGGTCGGACAGTCTGAAGGTGACAGTGGAGAGGATTATTTTCAGACACTTCTACACTGGTTTGGACTGGTTCACTGGATTCCCAGTTTGATCGGCTGCTTGTCTCATTTGAATTAAGAACCTCCTGAGCTCAGGACAAGGGGCAAATAACAGAAATAGTCCTAGAAAAAGTCTCTCTCCACCTGCAGCAAAATAGACAAAGTGGTTCCCCCCATTCCTCACACTGGCCGCAGATGAAACTGCTATGGCGAAACTCCAGTTGGCGACAAGTTGCCAGCAATCCTGTATTTAATAGAAGTGCATGTTCTGCACTGTGTGACCGAGGCCTAAATCTTTTCATGCATATTTTGAGCTTTTCTCAGATTTTTCAGGGACAGATTATACGATATGTACCAAAGTGGTGTTTCCTTCGAGGATTCTTACAACATTTAAAAAACACAGGGAAATATGACCTGGACATCCACAGACCCTTCCCCCCCCCCCTGCCCTTTCTCATTAGTTACAACTTGTCAATAAATATGTCCTCCTGTATAACATTTTATATATGAGTAGGAAATGTCTCTACAAATTAGAAAAGATTTGGTCCCGATGGGTTAAGCTGAAAGAAACGGCTATGTAACTTGTAGCTCAAATGTGAAGGAAATCATTATCTATCCTTATAACTAAGGCTTCGTTCACATCGGCGTTGGGACTGCGTTCATGGGTTCCGTCGGACCTTTCCGCCAGGGGAACCTATGAACGGACTCCAAACTGAAATCATAGGTTTCCGTTTGCATCACCATTGATTTTAATTGTGACGGATTCGGTGCAAATGGTTTCCATTTGTCACCGTTGTGCAAGGGTTCTGTTATTTTGACGGAATAAATACCGTAGTCAACTGTGCTATTCATTCTGTCAAAACGATGGAACCCTCAAACAACGGTGATAAACGGAAACCATTTGCACCGGATCCGTCACCATTGAAATCCATGGTGATGCAAACGGAAACCTATGGTTTCTGTTTGTTTCAGTTTGGATTCCGTTCATGGGTTCCTCTGACGGAAAGGTTCGACGGAACCCATGAACAGAGTCCTGATGCAGATGTGAATGAAGCCTTAGATGAGGAAATGGACGCCTCTGTGTGACTGGTTGGGTTTGTTGGTTAAATAGAATTCAATGTGTTATTATTTGCTTTTCATGCCTTGTAGTTTTTTTGTCCGTTTTTTTTTTGCAAAATTATAAATTAAACCTTTGAAAAGTGAAAAAAAAATGGCAGGAAAACAGTTAACAATTTTCAGATTACTATTCAGATCACTAAAATTCTAATGCCAATTTAATAAAATGTGGTGAAAATCAACATGTGAACAGACTCTAATTGAAGCTGAAGGATCTCCAGCTCGTCTTGGTGGCCGTACAACTTATTTTTCCTTTTTGTACACAATCCCCCCCAGTACTATATTGTAAAGCTTAGACGCTGTTTTCTTATTTTCTCCTGTATGTATTCTGTCGTATTAGGCAATTGTGTATATTTTATATGGTTTCCATTAGTGGAATGAAGGGAAAACTTTTCCATAAGGGAGAGATGTGGGAAGGTTTTTCCTGCTTTCCTCTGATGGGATCAGATACAACAGTGATCAAACTGACCTGACAATACAAGCACGTGATACAGCCTGGAATGGAGAACATCAGTATATTGTAAAGGTTTTTGTTTTTTTTTATGTTTTGTGGCCATATAAACCCATTTAAATGTTCCTGGAAAACTCCTTGAAATATGTAGTAAATTTCATTTAGTGTTAAGTACACTGTATTATTAGGGCGCTGTACTACAGCAGTATTGTATTGTATTGTATTGTATGATGCTAATATTGTCTGACACTTATTTTGGCTCCCAGCAGTGTGTTCGGTTCGGGACTTGCGGCCAAAATTTGTTCCGTCCATTACAGACGTAATGTGCTCGTGTGAATCCAGCCTTTCTCTCGTCAGACTTTCCTCTATTCAAATTTAATTTCTCTAACGGCAAAAGAGAGAAAATCTCAACATATTCATCACGCCAAATACGATCTCTAATCTCCGTCTTAAGGGAGCTCTCAAAACAAACATTTGGCTAACCGAACCCCATGCAGTTGAACCGCAACAGGAGCGCCAGACCCACCAGCACTCCCAGTGACTTTAGAACCTAGCGCCGCAGCCCCAGATACCGAACCGTACCATGCCGCAACAGGAGAAGGAGCAAGGGGGACCACAGGTGGTGGGACCTCACGCTGCACCAAAGCCTCTCTAACACCAGCCAGTAATTGAGCCACTACCTGTCCCTAATTAGACACTGTCAAGCTGGGGGGCTCCTGACTATGGTGTGAGCAGGGCTCAGGAAGCATTGACCTCCTAGCTAGTCTTGACTTGGGGATTAGCGGCATATCCCTGAGCACCCCTGATGGTAAGTCTGTTTAACCTTTACCTAACAATGTCCACCACCCCGGTCTCCTTCTGCTTTATGGGAGGCTTCTGTTCTCCCTGAGGTCACCTCAGGAGCAGGACGTAGAAGAATATTTATCACCGCTTAACTGCAGTAACTCTGCTCAATCTTTATTAAAACCATAAAGAAGTACAAAATGTTAAAAAAAAATGCAGCTCACCAAAAGACAATTAGGAAACAATGTAAGCGTCGTCTTTACCAAATCTGTACTTTTATCAATGAGAAAGGTTAAAACAACAAGCAATAGACAGACGACAATTACAGAGAGAGAAGAAAAAAATTGAATGGTCGGGCACTACAGCGAGGTAGCAGAGTGGAGGGAGTTAGCGGTCAACTACTCAGAAAATGCCTGAGATTACTTCAACAATCGGCAGAGTTGCTGGATTCTGAATATCAGTGAATGTGGCCAAACATTTAGATTTGTACCGGGGAATTGTAGACTTCCAATGTCTAGGCACAACCTAGTCTGAATAAATGGAGGAGAACCTTCTTCTGGAAAGAAATAGATCTGGAGTGTATGGAGCGGAGAAGGCATGTTCGTAGAGAGAATTTATTGCCAACCAAAATGGTGCGATGTGCCTACAATCCCATCAGATGTCAGTAAGCGTACCTACCATTCCCCCACAGCTCCAACATGTCTCCAAACACTCCATGGGTAAAGCCCATGGAGGACCACCAGGACTCCTGAACCAACATGTATGTAAAAGTTTTTCTAGTTTTGCACAATAAAAACACTTTTTAATTTTTTTACAAAATAATTTGTTTTTGTGACGCTGCATTCGAAGATGAACTGCATAGTTTTTCAACTAATCTGGTCCCCATGGCAGAATTATGTCTTTACATCTGGCACCTCCAGCAGACTCCTTTCAGTCTAGTTTGATTTATTTTACCTCAGAGTTCCTCTTTTTCCCTTTTTTTTATTTCTTCTTTCCCTCCCCCCTTCTTCTCCTTCTCTCCCCCTTTTTTTGAACTATTTCTAACAGGGGCTGTGCAGGATTAGAAAAATATGGCTGCTTTCTTCCAAAAACAGCACCACACCTATCCACAGGTTGTATTTGGTATTGCAGGTTTGCTCCATTGAAGTGAATGGTAATGAGCTGTAATACCACACACAACCTATGGACAGGTGTGGTGCTGGTTTTTGGAGAAAGCAGACAAGTTATCTTATCCTGGAGTACTCTTTGTCATGGATTGTTCTTGTGCGGAGATGCTCCCTGCATTATCCCTTTTCCTTTATGGCCGCTGATATGTTCTATTCAGCTTTATGGCCTCTGTGGTAAGTACACTGCCAGTCATTAAAGGGTTAACACTTCAGACCACTGTGGGTGATGTCACAATGAACGAGGCGGCAGTGGTAAGAAACTCCTGTAGCAATGATGATGAATGCGCTGATGTCATAAACACAAATGTTTATGACATAAAGAAGATTCCATATTAGAAGGTTTTACTGCCACATTTAGTGCCATATTGGATGGGACTGAGGACCTTGAGCTTGACTTCCCCACCAATGCCGACCTGATGTAACTTGTAGGTTCTAGCAGGGAAACCCTACACCCAAGACCACTTCTTCATCACAGTGATGCCATCCTCTTCATATGGGTTGTCTGTAATAGAGGAGGTTTTCCAGCAGGAGATCCCCCCCTATTAGCCAGAGCGGAGACAGATGCTACAAGGAGGCATCTGGAGGACCCGTCTCAACCGAGCATCGCCCATTCATTTTAATGTGTACCCAGGAAGAGAGACATCCGCCTAGCCAACCAGATCAGCCGATTTATGTGTTTTATGTCGTTCGTTCATTGTAATGTCTTTCCTTGAAAATCTGAGAAAATGTACAAATTCTGTTACAAATTATATTTTGGCACCTTCTAAGCCCAGAGGAAGGGCAATCCTCCAGCCATGGTTTCCCTAGAGGTTTCCCCCACAGGGGGTTTTTCCTTTCCTGCGTGCTGGAGGGTGACTCTTCGTGAGTCGGAGGTTTGCCATTTTGGGTTTGGTTATATAATATAATAAAAGTATTGACCATTTAACACCCAATTATAATGTTTTGTGTCTTTATTTTGCATGACTTGGGTTAAGTCGAGTGATGTATGTGTATGCAAATTACAGTTACCTATATATCTGTTCCCCATTCATAACCCACACCTTTCTCTCAAGAAGACTCGACTCCGAGGGTTTGTATAAAGTGGCCACAGCAGCCATTTTATTAAGAAATAAATATAAAAGTTAGTTAACTCAATTAACCATAAATAAATAATATCCATATTATTTATTAACAAAAACAATAATAAATCAATAATGCACGAACCATAAATTATAACCCAAACACGTCAGACA